>NC_056747.1:1304002859-1304127859 GCF_019279795.1 Protopterus annectens
AGGAAAGATTCTAGCCGCCTTGGTTAGGAACTGGTGGCTTTGATATAATGCACCAAGTTTCTTGTGAACTTTTTTTATTGTGAGACATATGTGGGTGTCAAATCTAAGTTTGTTGTCTATTTCCACACCAAGTAATGTTGTGTGTTCTGATGGAGAGATGATGGTATTGTCTTTGGCAAGAATGTTGAAGTGGGAGGTGTTTTGGATGGCTTTGGAAGGTTGGAACAGGAGAAGTTTTGTCTTACTTGGGTTCAGTAGGAGCTGAGCATTGGATAGCCAGATTTCAAGAGAGGAGAATGATTCCTGTGTGATTTGTTGTAGTTCTGGTAGAGTGGGGGCAGAGCAGATGAGAGTAGAGTCATCTGCGTACTGTATAAGAAATGCTTGTGTGGTGGCAGTATGTAGGTTGTTAGTGAAAAGTGAGACTAGCAGAGGGCCAAGGACAGACCCTTGGGGAACTCTGAGAGTAACTGGGAGGCGAGGTGATGTGTTATTGTCCCAGATTACTGATTGCTGGCGTCTGTGTAGATAGCTGTGGAACCAGTTGCAGGCTGGTTGTGAGAAGGAAATGTTGGGGAGAGTAGAGAGTAGTAGCTCATGAGATACCATGTCAAAGGCCTTTGAGAGATCTAGAAATATGGCAGTAGAAAAGAAGCCATTGTTTTTGTGATGAAGTATAGTGTTGGTGAAGGAGAGCAGACCTGACGTAATGCTGTGATATGGCCTGAAACCATGTTGGGTTTTGGAGAGGAGATTATTAGCTAGGAGGTAGTTGGAGACCTGGGTGTTGATACATTTTTCAAGTATCTTGGAGAGAGGGGAGAGGATAGCAATAGGGCAGTAATTGGAGAGGTCAGTGGAGGGGGTGCCTTTGTGGAGGGGAATGATGTGGGATATTTTCCATATCGAGGGAACATAGCCTTCTGTTATGGAACGGTTGATTAGAAATGAAATTGGGTAAGCTAGTGTATCAGATGCAATTTTCAAGTATTCAGAGGGGAGGTTGTCAGCTGCAAGTTTGGTGGGTTTAAGTTTTGACAATAGTTTTATTATGTTGGAGGTACGTACTGAGGTGAAGAAGAAAAGAGGAGTGGGGGGTTTAGGGTTAGGAGTTAGGGGGCTGTTGTAGGGAATTGTTTGTTTAGAGATGTTATAATTTCAGTGAAGTGTTTGTTGAAGGATTCAGCAATACTGCTGGAGAAGGGGGGAATGGACAACTGGGGGGTATCAACCTTCCCTGGGTGGAGGATATTGTTAATAGTGGACTAGAATTGGGTGGATTTATAGTAGAGGGATTTGTCTAATTTTACATGCTTTTTGTCTTTATTGTGCAGTTCAAGGAATGATTTCCTATCTGAGTTCTTTTCTGTTAGTTGCCAGTGCTCCAAGGCCTTATCTCTGGATTTCATTAGGGTTCTGGTGATCTTTTGTAGCCATGGGGCATGCCTGGATCTGACTTTGGCATTTCTTACAGGAGCATGGGTGTTTAGGATGGCGAGGAAGGTACTGTTGAAGAAGTGGACAGCCTCATCTAGGTTGAGGTATTTTAGTGGTGACCAGTTAATTTTTTGCAGGGAGGAGATGAAGGAGTTGGGGTTGAAGTTGGACTTATTCCGTATTTGCCTGTGGATAATGGGCTTCAGACTGTTTGTGTGGTGCCGAATTAGGAAAGTGGGGGAGTGGTCACTAAGACTGTCAGGTAAGCAGCCTGCTAGGTAAGAGAGGGGCTTTGTTGACTAGGATCCAGTCGAGTAAGGTATGATTGTTAGGGTTTTTGTTGATTCGGGTAGGGGATTGAATGAGTTGAGTGAACCCATGGAGATTAAGGTGAATGGTTGGGAGACTGATATTACAGGATAGCCAGTTAATGTTAAAGTCACCGAGAATGATGGTTTCCTGGGGTAGAGATAGAGTAGCCCAGTTCAGGAGATTTTCTAGGGGTGTGATATTTTCCCCTGGTGGGAAATAGCATCATATGATATTGATTGTTTTGTTTGGGTTTAGTTTAAGATTGGCATAAAATATTTCTTCATTGTTGTGGTGAGGGGCAGATGAGTTCAAAAGTTGAATATTGAGGTGGTGTTTAAATATCAATGCTACACCACCTACTTTTTTGGACAATCTGCCTATGCGAAAGATGTTGTATTCAGGTGAAAGCATTTCCTCACTTTTGATGTGAGGTTTGAGCCAGGTTTCAGTTAGGAAGAGAATATCTGGGGAATATATGCTTATGCTGGTGTGTAGTTTTCGGATTTTATTGCATATGCTCCTGATGTTTAGAGACATTATAAGTAGGTCTGCTGTTTTCTTGTTGGCTAGGAGTTGAGTTGTGGGGGTTTGCTTGAACTAGGGTTTGTGGTAGGGTTGGATTTGGGAGGACCAGGATTTGGATGGATGTCTCCAGTGAGGGATAGTTTATAGAGGGTGTTTAGGATATGTTTTATATACATAGTAAATTGCTTATGGTATCTTAGGGATATTTTATTTTTGAGTGTGTTTGGTGTTTGGTAATGGAGTGTGAGTATTGGGGGGATGGTTTTGGTGGCAGGGGTTGTGTATTTATAGTGTAAATGTTTGAGGGAGGGTGTTGAGAGAGTACAGTGGAAGTTGTTGGGGCATGTGACTGTGGAGCCTTGGTAGGATGTAATGTGAGCTAGAACTACGCAGGTTAGGATTGTTATTATATTAGGTAGTAGCATGATTGTGTTGGATGTAGGGGGAGGGGGTGAGTAGTGGTGTAGCCTAATTGCTGGCAATTAGGGGTGGGGTTAAGGCTAAGAATAAATGTAGAGGTACTGGAGGTGGGTGGGAATAGGGGTAAGAGAGGGGTAAGTGTCTAAATAGCCAAATTGTTAGGAGTTATTAGAATCTAGTAGGGAAAAACAATCTATAGACCTGATTTCAGCTGTGTCCTTTCTGGGTAGATACCTAGTTTGAAGCAGACAAAAAGTGGCAGTTTAAGTACCTTTTTGCCTCTATTTTACAAGTGGGGCAATTCCAGTGTACCTACTGGGTTACCTTTTTCACCTAGAGCTTTATCTTGGTTTACTGATAACTCAAAAGAAAATGTTAACTGGGGAATGTATTTACAGCAGATGGGGGTGGGGGTGCAGCTGTCATCCCTAGCCGTGGGTACAGCCAGTTATTTCTGCTTTAGACCAGGTACTTTCTACAGTAGCAGGCTAAGAAGGAAACATAGCTAGACACCTACAGTAACCTATCTTCTTTCCAAAGCCCTTGAGTCCTTGTGGCTGGTTTCTCCACTGCAGATGTGGCCAATGGCCAAGGATTCAACAAGTGGGGGACTGAGAGAGAACCCATTCGCAGGGACAGTGGTCACTAAATGAAAAGATGGAGACAAACAGAATTATGACGTTAAGGTCTCTGAAAGGGGAATGAGATAGAAGTGCTGTAAAAAGTAACTGAAATAATAAATTATCACCCAGGCAGGAGGGGTATTGGGTTTAAGAGTAGCAGTACATTGCACTATTTACACAGGTGGAAAATGTTTAGTAAAAAAGGCTCAGGCAACTGTTATGCATTCGCATACGAAGCCCTTGACATAAAAAAAAACACCTTACTTAATGATATATACCAGATAATTTGGTAGCTCATGAATTTAGAGAGACAGTTCTATCACAGATATAGCAGTAGTAAACTATCACAGCAATTGTACATAACAGTACTTAAATATCGCAACAGAGACATTTACATATCTACATTGCTATAATATTTCTCATCGTGCAGCAATTAAAACAACTAAGGATCGCTCTGACTTGGCAGCAAAACAGGACTTTAGCCGTAATATGGTGTTTTGTATTTAACTTATTGCTTTCCTTCAAACTGAATCACAGAACACACAGTCACACTGCTTAGCATCTATTTTAACTAAAATGCATTTACTAAACAAAAGTGATGAGGAGTAGCAACCCAGTTTGATACTATAGCATCTGTAGGTGCTAGCAGAACTAAGCACACTAAGCACCAAGTCAGACTGGAAAATGATACATTGTAACACTTTGTCTACAACTTTTATAAATAGGAAACCAGTTCTGCAACAGTAGCCATGCTGAGAGTAACAAAGCAATAGAATAATTGAGTTTATAGAGACCTTAGCTGCAATGTAAAAAATAAAGCTCAAACACTTACAATGAAATACACCACTAGCTGAAGGGAATTGGCAGCTGTTGTGAGTAAGCCAAGATGGCTCCAGGGGTTAAAAAAAACCCTGTGACTGCTGGATTATGTCATATAGCACCAGGGCAACCCAGTAGTATGCAGACTGCTTTCATAATGACGCATGCTTCTGAAATACATCTAGAGAAATTGTAAAAGATAGCTACGTAAGGCATGCAGTATTTTTATTATGCTCAAATATCAGTTAAATGACATCCTAGTTCAGTGCTACTGTGACGATAGGAGGTATTGCCAGCACAGCTAGCTGGAATTCTATAAATAATTATATGCCATTTGTGAATATCAAACTGATTTATACAAGGTGCGTGTGTTATAAATGTATTACAACTGTATGTCATGTGTATATCAAACTGATTTGTACAGATGTTTGTGTTGAAAATGTTATTTTAAATATTTCTTGTGATTTTGAACTCTGATGTCACTGTGAATAGATATTCAGTACTGCCTTGTTCTTTTATTATTTATTATTAAATATATTTAAAACTTACATTGTGGCTGATCTTTGTAGTGATATTTAAGTTTTGAGAGTACTTGCATATTTATCTGGTGACCGTGTGTGGGACACTCCTAATAGCCTTGCTGGCAAGGGGTTCTGGTGGCAGTAATAACTTCCTTATAGTCTGGACAAAAGGAAGCATAGCTAGTAGGCTTTCCCAGGGGCGTGTGTGCGTGTGTGTGTGTGTGTGTGTGTGTGTGTGTGTGTGTGTGTGTGTGTGTGTGTGTGTGTGTGTGTGTGTGTGTGTGTGTTGGGCAGGGACATGAAGCACTGCTTGAACAGAGAGAGTGTTGGAGGACTTGGCTTGAAACCCTGACTAAGGACTCATCTCTATAGCTGTACCAGTGGGGAGTTTTATTGGGGATCTGGAGAAAGAGGGAGGAACCAGCACCCAGACTAACTGTGTTCCCTGTGTACTCTTATGGGAAATTGTGCTTGGTTGTGTTTGATGCAGAGAGCTGCATCTGGAGATACTGTGTACTGTTATTCTCATTAGGGGTCACCACAATGGAACTACGGTCCGCAGAATGATTGGCAGTGGAATTTTAAGGTGTTGAGTTGCCAGCCCAATGCCCAACCTTCCACAGAATGCTCACACATGCACACACCCACACCTAATAGCCACAGTGCCAGCCAGTAAATAACAGCAGCAGAACATGAAGCAGGTTAATTTCAACTCTGTTTCTATCTGCTGTCTGGAACATTACACTCACTAAACAGGTATGGCAGAACAAGCTACTTCCCTTAGACAGGGAATATCTATAAATGTAAAGTGGTTTAGTGGTTTCCAACTGCCTTACTGGCTTTTTTGTAGCTAGTAGTACATGGAGCCAGGATTTAAAATTCATTGCCAAGAAATGCATAATCGCATCTTTTAGAAAGTTGACCACCCAGGGAAAGTACCTCATTAATAAAACACCCCTAAAAGTGGACACAATAATCAGGGACCTGGGGACTCTTCTAGATAATAACCTGGCTTTTGACTAACACATGTCTAAACTATTAAGAAAATCATTCTATGTCACTCAGTTTATAAGTAAGCGCAAGGCACCAAGGTCCAGGAAGTCACCATGCCACAGTGCTGAGCCTACATCAGACCGATCATTGTGTATAATGTCTCCTTTGGTATGTACCTAACCAGACACATGCAACTGAAGCATCCACAGAGGTTACTCACAAAAAGAAAACAAAGCACCAACAGACTGTCATAAGTAAATCATCTCAAAGCTCTAACTCTGTACCAGAACTACAAGATGTAAGGATTGCTTGCAACTTAAATAGGACATGTTGGAGAGACAGGTATGTATCTCAGAGAAGTCCCATTCTCTGGAACATGATTCCCATCCATATGAAGCAAAGCTCTTCCCTAAACCTACGAGTAAAATTGTAAAGAACCCAAGGCAGTCGACTTGTCTGGTACGACTTTTTATTAATATAACTGAAAAAATTAAAACTTGAGCAAGAAACAAATGTAATACTTCCAAAACACTAAGCGCTTTCACCCATCTTGTTAGTGGGTTTCATCAGAGTAATTTCCTTTTGATACACTTCCTTAATATAACCTATCTAATTCAAATTCAACAAATCAGCCACTATTACCTAATACATATTAATGAGAATATAATTAGTTAATAACAAACTGCTTAAAAATACAAGTTGTTTAAAGTGGAGTTCCAAATCCATTCTTACTTAACACATGAACCATAAACAAATTCATTATCACAACAAACTCAACTCAACGCCTCATTATGCCTATACTCAATATATATATTTATATGTATAATGTATATATACATATATTGTGTATATTAGTATATAAATATATGAATATAAAATGTACAATATAAAATATACAATATATAATATATAATTTAAATACAAATATAAATATAGATACAAATATAAAATATACAATACATTTTTGTATATACATATATATAAATAAATTAAAATATATTAAAAATATTATAAAAATATATATGTATGTGTGTTTATATAACGTTCATTCTCCATTTCATAAAAAAAATATATATAACACAAAAATGGTGGTGTATTTAACAACTTGTTTATCATGTCCAGCATTTTATGTGGGAAAAACTGTAAGAAAATTGAGAGACCGTATAATGAAACACAATAGGGACATTAAAAACAGAAGATTTACTAACTCTTTATATGTACACAGTACCAAATGTGTGGATTTTAAAAGATTTATATTTTTTGTAATAGACAGGATTCCATACAATGTTAATAAGGGTGGAGATGTTAACAATTTATTAGAAGCAAAAGAATGCCTATGGCAACTTAGACTTAATGCTAGTAATATGCCAGGAATTAATGAACATGTCTCCATTTCTAGTATTTTAAAACACAAATCCTATTTAATTTAAGGGATTTTATGTATAAAATGCATATATATATATTTTTATACATTATACATATAAATATATATATTGAGTATAGGCATAATGAGGCGTTGAGTTGAGTTTGTTGTGATAATGAATTTGTTTATGGTTCATGTGTTAAGTAAGAATGGATTTGGAACTCCACTTTAAACAACTTGTATTTTTAAGCAGTTTGTTATTAACTAATTATATTCTCATTAATATGTACTAGGTAACAGTGGCTGATTTGTTGAATTTGAATTAGATCGGTTATATTAAGGAAGTGTATCAAAAGGAAATTACTCTGATGAAACCCACTAATGAGATGGGTGAAAGCGCTTAGTGTTTTGGAAGTATTACATTTGTTTCTTGCTCAAGTTTTAATTTTTTCAGTTATATTAATAAAAAGTCATACCAGACAAGTCAACTGTCTTGGGTTCTTTACAGTTTTACTCGTTGGTTGTTCGTCATATACTTATTGGTGTTAACTCTTCCCTAAACCTATTCATGCGCAACCTGGACCACTGGATGGGAAAACGGAAATTCACCCCTGGTCTGACACCTTTCTGATGGACAGAAGCAGTTGTTAAACCATGCCCTAACTAACATGCACCCTTAAAAATAACTTCTAGGAACAATAACTCGTGGGATACATACGGGTTCCATGGCTAGGCTTATAATGGCTCCAGTGGTCATTAGCCTAGTATGCACCTATGAACTTACCAGCAGACAAATCTCTATGCACTGTAAAGAATTATGATCGGATCTGCAATTTTAACTTAATATTATGTGTTCTTGACATGGATGCCAAGTTTCACCTTGAGAGTGAAGGCATCCATATCTCAAACACATAATAAGCAAGTTATAATCAGAGACTCGGTCATAATACTCTGCATCCAATATTCAGCATTTCCCTTTCCCTGAGTGTATTTTACTCCCTTTAAAATGATTCCCTACATTGTCAGGGAATTTACAACACTTTCATTGTGTCCTGTAATTTACAGCTGCCTACTTCCTCTTTCATGGCACCATCAAACTATTAAAGCTGTGAGAATTGGCATCACTTTTACTATGTAGTCTCAGAGTGAATACAGACAGGCAGACTTGAAGAACAAACTGATTCCCATTTTTACGAAATAATTAGGTACTATTTATTAGGAAAAATGAAAAGCATGGCTGTTGTGAATACGTATTTGAAGAAGAGGGAGGACCATAGGGTGACCTACAGGAGTGGAGGAAGATGCATACAGGTGGATTATATCCTAAGTATGAGGGCCAGTCTGAAGGAGATTGAAGACTGAAAATTGGTAATGGGGAAAGTGTAGCTAGGCAGCATAGGATGGTAATCTATAGGATGATATTAAATTGGTGATGGGGGAAGTGTAGTTAGACAGCATAGGATGGTAATCTGTAGGATGATATTAAAGTGGTGATGGGGGAAGTGTAGTTAGGCAGCATAGAATGGTAATCTGTACGATGATATTAAAGTGGTGATGGGGGAAGTGTAGTTAGACAGCATAGGATGGTAGTCTGTAGGATGATATTAAAGTGGTGACGGGGGAAGTGTAGTTTGACAGCATAGGATGGTAATCTACAGGATGATATTAAAGTGGTGGCAGGGGGAAGTGTAGTTAGGAAGCATAGGATGGTAGTCTGTAGGATGATGTTAAAGTGGTGACAGTGAAAGTGTAGTTAGGCAGCATAGGATGGTAATCTGTAGGATGATATTAAATTGGTGATGGGGGAAGTGTAGTTAGGCAGCATAGGATGGTAATCTGTAGGATGATATTAAAGTGGTGATGGGGGAAGTGTAGTTAGACAGCATAGGATGGTAATCTGTAGGATGATATTAAAGTGGTGATGGGGGAAGTGTAGTTAGACAGCATAGGATGGTAATCTGTAGGATGATATTAAAGTGGTGACAGAGGAAGTGTAGTTAGGCAGCATAGGATGGTAATCTATAGGATGATATTAAAGTGGTGGCAGGGGGAAGTGTAGTTAGGCAGCATAGGATGGTAGTCTGTAGGATGATATTAAAGTGGTGGCAGGGGAAGTGTAGTTAGGCAGCATAGAATGGTAATCTGTACGATGATATTAAAGTGGTGGCAGGGGGAAGTGTAGTTAGACAGCATAGGATGGTAGTCTGTAGGATGATATTAAAGTGGTGACAGGGGAAAGTATAGTTAGGCAGCATATGATGGTAGTCTGTAGGATGATATTAAAGTGGTGACGGGGGAAGTGTAGTTAGGCAGCAGAGGATGGTAATCTGTAGGATGATATTAAAGTGGTGACAGGGGAAAGTATAGTTAGGCAGCATAGGTAGTGGTCTGTAGGATGATGTTGGTGATCAAGAAGAAGAGGAGGAGAGTGATGGCAGTGCCAAGGATCAAATGGTGAAAGTTGAAAAAGGATAACTGTAAGGTAGAGTTCAGGGAAGAGTTAAGACAGGCAGTGGGTGGCAGTGAAGAGCTACCAGATACCTGGGCTGCCACAGCAGAGCTGATAAGAGGGAGACAGCTAGAAATGTCCCTGGTGTGACATCTGGATGGAAGAAAGATGACAAGGAGACCTGGTGGTGGAATGAGGAAGTACAGGAGAGTAAACAGAGAAAGAAGTTGGCGAAGAAGAAGTGGGATTTCCAGAGAGATGAAGAAAGTAGACAGGAATGCAAGGAGATGAGGCATATGGTGAAGAGAGAGGTGGTGAAGGTTAAGGATAAGGCATATGAAGAGTTGTATGAAAAGTTGGACACTAAGGAGGGAGAAAAGGACCTGCACCAATTGGCTAGACAGAGGGACCAAGCTGGGAAGATGTGCAGCAGGTAAGGGTGATAAAGGATAATGAGGGAAACATACTCACAAGTGAGGAGAGTGTGTTGAACAGATGGAAAGAGTACTGTATTGAGCTGATGAATGAAGAGAATGAGAGAGAAAGAGAAGGTTGGATGATGTGGGGATAGTGAATCAGGAAGTGCAACAAATTAGCAAACAGGAAGTATGGACAGCTATGAAGAGGATGAAGAATGGAAAGGCTGTTGGTCCAGATGACCTACCTGTCGAAGCATGGAGATGTTCAGAAGAGATGTCCAGATTGTTTAACGGAATCTTGGAAAGTGAGAGGATGCCTGAGGAGTGGAGAAGAAGTGTATTAGTACTGATTTTTTAGAATAAGGGTAATGTGCATAACTGTAGTAACTACAGAGGGTAAAACTGATCAGCCACAGCATGAAATTATGGGAAAGAGTACTGGAAGCTAGGTTAAGAAGGGAGGAGATGATTAGTGAGCAGCACTATGGTTCCATGCCAGGAAAGAGCACTACAGATGCAATGTTTGCTCTGAGAGTGTTGATGGGGAAGTATAGAGAAGGTCAGAAGGAGTTGCATTGTGTCTTTGTTGACTTAGAGAAAGCATATGACAGGGTGACTATAGAGGAGTTGTGGTGTTGTATAAGGAAGTCAGGAGTGGCAAAGAAGTATGTAAGAGTAGTACAGGACATGTACGAGAGCAGTGTGACAGTGGTGAGGTCTGCTGTAGGAGTGACGGATGTATTCAAGGTAGAGGTGGGATTACATCAAGGATCAGCTCTGAGCCCTTTGTTATTTGCAATGGTGATGGACAGGTTGACAGACGAGATCAGACAGGACTGTGGACTATGATGTTTGCAGATGACATTGTGATTTGAGTAGGGAACAGGTAGAAGAGACCCTGGAGAGCTGGAGATATGCTCTAGAGAGGAGAGGAGTGAAGGTCAGCAGGACTAGATTGAATACTTATGTGTGAATGAGAGGGAGGATAGAGGAATGGTGAGGATGTAGGAAGTAGAGCTGGCAAAGTCAGAGGAATATAAATACTTGGGATCAGCAGTTCACAGTAATGGTGAGTATGGAAGAGAGATGAGCGCAGGGTGACGTGGATGGAGAAGAGTGTCAGGAGTGATTTGTGACAGACAGGTACCTGTAAGAGTGAAATGAAGGTCTTCAAGATGGTAGTTAGAATAGGTGTGTTATATGGATTGGAGACAGTGGCACTGACGAAAATACAGGACTCAGAGCTGCAGGTGGCAGAGTTAAAGATGTTAAGATTTGCACTGGGTGTGATGAGGATGGAAAGGATTAGAAATGAGTGTATTAACAGCTCAGGTTGGACGGTTTGCAAACAAAGCAAGATAGGCGAGATTGCATTGGTTTGGACATGTGCTGAGGAGGGATGCTGGGTATATTGGGAGAAGGATGCTAAGAATGGAGCTGACAGGTAAAAGGAAAGGAGGAAGGCCTAAGATAAGGTTTATCAATGTGGTGAGAGAGCACATGCAGGTTGTTGATGTGACAGTGCAAAATGTACAGGACAGGAAGAAATGAAAACAGATGATTCACTGTGGTGACTCCTAGTGGGAGCAGCCGAATGAAAAAGAAGACTATTTAACGGCAAAATAAGAAACTGATTTGTGTAGTATGTTTAAACCTTGACAAGGAACTGAAGAGTGCCACTGAAAGAAAATCCTGAGATACACTGAGATTCTCAACGTTAGGAGTAATGCTGAGCTGCCATTCTAAATACAAGCAAACAGGACTTGTGTTATGATAGTGGGGCAAAATAATTGTATTGCCTATGCATTTAAAACACTATACAAAAGAGAAAGACAAATACAAAAAAATTATAGCAATATATCTGCCCCATTAGAGTATCTAGGGGTTAGAGCAAAATAAAAATTAGTAATGACTATTTACAGTGTCCGAGATATTGATGTATTTTGTCTATCAAGGCAAGATAAAAAATATGTTTTTCTTTTACTGTTTTTAAATATAAATTTTCCCAGTTTTTGGCCATACTGGTCTTTTAAGTGTAATTTGAGGCCTCAGCACTGTGATTTGTTGGCGTTATGTGATACAGAGGTTAGGAAATTCTGGGTATTTCACACCGTGTTAGGTGTTAGAAAACAGGATCTGTATCTGCCAGTTACGCATTGCAGAGCTCCGTGCTGTCATGTGATGTCACAATCTGCATGAACTATAGCCAATATCAAGAGACGTTTCGTGAGACACTCAGCACTGACGTTCTATTGAATGACAAAGATCTGTGTCATTCTAGGATGTGTGTTAAAGGGCTAAAAACTCTGAAATGTATTTCAGCATTTACTTAGTGGCTGAGAAACATTTCCAGAACGTGATACATAACCTAAAACGTAGGCTAACTCTTACAATAAGGAGATGAAAAAAAGAAAGAAAAACAGTGACATTAGCATTAGGCAATATGTTTAAAGAAGAAGCGAACTTAGATGCAGTCTTGTATAGTAAATAATAAATAATTACTTTTATTAATATTATATTGCAGTTTAAACTTACTCGGACCTGTTAGTTAGTTAGTTATTTTACTGGCTCTATATTACTGATATTTTTTATGATGCATTCATTTTGAGTGTAATGTTATTGTAGTAAGCTGTAAAACAGAAGCCTGAGGATGAAAGTATTTTAAGAAACTGGGACATGAAACTGAACTCACATTAAACCACGATTCATTTAAGAGTGCAATCAACTCCCAGAAAAATTGGCACATATGGTCTTGATCAAAATCACTCATAATATGCAAAGGAGCAGAGATGGAATTCAGACCCAGACAAACAGTTTCCAAGTTGATAGTCTTAAATTCTAGCATCTAGTATGCATGTTAAATGCACAGTCAATTTATTATGGATGTTTTGCAGTGTTAATTGAGTATTACGGCACAAACAATAACCAGCCATGAGTCTAAATGACTTGTTTTCCAGCATATGTGGCTCTTGTGGTTTAATCTATGGTGATAACATTCAATTTCCAGTGAGTACATGTCCACTGATGTGGCACTGGAAAAGATCCATTTTTTTTTCCGGATTCTAACCTTCATATATACAGCATTGATGTCTGGATTAGTCCTGCATGCTAAGGTGTTGGCTGCACGCCAAGTGTAATAAAATTAAAGATTCCTTTTAGTAAGCAGACTTCTGGCTCTCTTTCAAGGACTGCATTTTTTATCTTCACCAGTAGTTAATTTAGTTTTTTTTTCAGGATGCACCGGGATCTGTTGAAATATAATTTAATTGGTTTCGTTTTTGACTGCGTAAGTTAACTAGATGGAGACATGCCCATTTTAACAGTGACCAGGAAATAACAATGGCACTCCTATAGATATTAAATCATTTATTTTACAACATGAGCAGCAGGAACAGAGAAGTGATTTACAGTTAGAAAGGCCAGGCTGAAATGTGTGACATTTGGCCTTGTTAAGTCTGTGAAGGCCTACTGTTATTAACAGTGATTGCATTACTTTTAACAAGTGACAACAAAATGCATTTGATTTAAACTATCAATGTCAATTAGAACAGTTTAATGAAGAGTTTGTAAAAGATATAAAGAAAGCAAACTAATATGCTTCTAAAACAGGTTAAACAAACTGACACCATTCCATAACAGATCTAAAATAAGAAGCTATTGCCTTAAATTAATCATTTGGGGTGAAGAGGAAATTACACTGTTAGTCTGATGGGAGGATTTTTTTTAGTTTTGCTCAGACAGGGTAAATGATGGAGAGGAAAGGAAATGCTTACCACTAAATTGCCTGAACAACTGTTTTGCTGTATTCAGCATTGCTTACCATTAGAACAGCAAACAGAAAGATTGTCTTCACTTCATAAAATGCATTTGGGAGAAGAAAGAGGGAAATGTTTACCTATTCACCTTGTCAGGTGATTTGTACACGTAATTCTGTTCAGCAACTCATCTATGACCCAAGTCTTGAGATAAAAAACGTTTCCTTCCTCTCTGTCGGTCTGCTCTCTCTCTCTCTCTCTCTCTCTTTATATATATATATATATATATATATATATATATATATATATATATATATATTCACATAAATAATTTTTGTATATATTTTTTATATATATATATATATATATACACACACACACACACACACACACACATACAGACGTATGCGCAAAGTCATGTACCCTGCATTCACACACACACACACACACACACACACACACACACACACACACACACACACACACACACACACACACACACACACACACCTGGAAGTTTAGTGCAGAGAATCACAGGATTAAAGCTATAACCTGCTAACAGCCTTCATCCTAAAGTCAGGGTCTGAATCCCTCATTTGTAGATTCACTACTATGTGTCTCACAGCAAGTTTCAAAATCACCCCTGAAAAGTGGCTTGTGCCTAGAGGGTTTATCTGGTGAACAAATAATTTCTCTATATATATCATCTATACCTATCTCTCTCTCTCTCTCTCTATATATATATATATATATATATATATATATATATATATATATATACACACACACACATATGTTTAACATAGCTTTATATTTTAGGCAGAGATCTCCTCGGAATAGGCGATATGCTACGGAGTAAAGCTGGAGTTTTTTGAGATGGTCATTGTAGGGCATCTGTTTGAGGCCAGTAATCCTCCTTGTGAGATACTTCTGTGGCCTTTCCAGCTGCTGCAGATGTCTTGTAAGGTACATTCCAAAAGGGGCATTGTACTCTATAATGGGTATAAGTGCCGAGTAGAGGGGAACAATGACCTCTTTTTTCCTGGATGAGAACCCTTTTGTGATGAGGTGTGCCACATAGAAGGATTTCCTGACTACTGTGGCGATGTCATTATCAAAGGAGAGACTACTGTCCACCTGGGTCTCTTATCACACATTTGGTGTTAAGTAGACTGCCGCTTATGTGGTAGTTCATGGGTACAGAGTTTTTACCAAAGAGGATGACAATACACTTTTTAGCATTGAGCTTGAGGCCATGCCTCTGACACCAGGCATCTGTCTCAGTGAGGCCCTTCTGTAGGATGTCCACATCATTTGGGAACTCGACTATCACTCCTAGTTTCCAGTCATCTACGAACTTCATTAACCAGAGGCCTTCTGTGTTAGCCTGTACTTCAGAGAAGCAGATACCAAACAGGAGAGGTTCCAGGACTAAACCCTGTGGTACTCCACTTGTCACTGGTTTGAAGTCAGATTTGGAGTCTGCAACTTTTACAGTGTAGGTTCTGTCAGTGAGCCAGTTGGCAACCCATCTTGTGACATAGGGATTTATACCTAGATTAGTGAGTTTAGCTATAATTCCAGAATGGGGGATGGTGTTGAAAGCCTTGGCGAGGTCAAGATAGGCTATGTGAACCACCTTACCCTCATCCGCGGCTTTGGTGACTGCCTCATAGAAGTCAATCAGGTTCAGAAGGCATGATCTGCCTTTCACAAACCTGAAGTGGGTGGGGTCCAGAGTTTGGAAGTTACCAATGTCTTTGTTTATGAGTTCCATGATGATACTTTCTATGGCCTTGCAGACCAGGCTCGTCAGGCTAATAGGGCGATAGTTCCCAGGATCAGTGGTGGTTCCCCCTTTGTGGAGTGGGATAACTGTTGCTGTGCACCATTCCATGGGCACAAAGCCTGACATGCGACTATGATTGAAAATGGTGCTTAGGTCTCCTTGAGCCAGTTCATTTTGAAGTTTGTGTAAAACGCAGCCTGGGATGTTGTCCAGTCCGATGGATGCTGTGTCTTTGGTTTTAGAGAGTGCAGCTTTTACCTGCATAGATGTGATTACAGGGACTCTGCATTCTTCCTGTATAGATATGGGCCCTTTAGGGGGTGAGAGGGGAGTAAAGTTATCACTAAACCTATCTGCCAGGATGTTGGGAATATCAGTTGGTTCTGTAAGTTTCGTGCCGTCGTGCTGTAACTCAGAGCAGATCTGGGTGTTGCCATTGAGATTCTTGACATAGCTATAGAATGCTTTGTGGTTGCCCATAGAATCAGTGGTGGTTTTGTTTTCATAGCTAGCTTTGGAAGATCTTATAAGGGATCACAGCTTCTTACTGAGGCTGACAAGGGAGCTCCTCCACTCATGGGATTTTACTCTCTTTTGCAACAGTTTTTTCCTTCTATTGTAGAGTTTGTTTATGGCAGAGGACCACCAGATTGGCTTCCTTTTTTAGAGGATAGTGTCTTGGTTCTGTTTGGGATAGCACGATCCATGCACTTGTGTAAGTGCTTATAGAGTGCATTTGTTTAGGATTC
This sequence comes from Protopterus annectens, assembly GCF_019279795.1. Lineage (NCBI taxonomy): Eukaryota > Metazoa > Chordata > Ceratodontiformes > Protopteridae > Protopterus > Protopterus annectens. Next base: position 1,304,019,034 of record NC_056747.1, read on the forward strand.
AGCAGTCGTAACATTATTGTCCATCTGCATGGGTGTCATGAAGTTCGCCACTTCTGTCTTAAGAGGCATGAATTTGGCTTTGAAGAAATTTTTATCATGGTTTCCTTAATGGTGGGTGGGGGCGGGATGCGGATATCTAGGGTGATTAGCTTATGGTCGGATCTGACCAACAAGGAGTTGACTTCAGGTGTGGAACGTTGGTCACTCATGTTGGTAATGACTAGGTCTAGGATATTGTTGCCCCTGGTGGGAGTGTGGATAAGTTGATCCAGGGCATTGGAATTTATGAATTCCAGAAAGCGTTGTGTGAAGCAGTTGGTACATGAGTAGTTTTCACAGTTAATGGTGGGATAGTTGAAATCACCCATTATTAGGGTGTTTGGTTAAACCCTAATATTTTCTAGTATAACAAGAAAAGAGGAGTGGGAATCCTGGGGCATGGTGGGGGATCTATAGCAAGCTACAATCTGGATTGCAGTTTTGCCCAGAGTTAGTTGCACTTGGATAACCTTGGATGCATTATGCTGCGCAGCTAGCCTGGAGGTGTGGATATCCTTAATGAATATGGACACACCTCCGCCTTTGGTGTTCTGGTCCAGGTTAGATGGCCGAAAAGTGTGGTATGAGTTATAGTCTGGTAATGCAGGGGTGCTCTCTAGAGCCTTGAACCAAGTCTCAGTCACTGCACAGATATCAATGTTCTCCATTTTAAGGAGTGCCTCTAGTGAGTGCATTTTGAGATTTAGACTCACACTCATTCGTTGTTTTGGAGTTGGTATATGTAAGTAATAGAGGTTGTAAAGGTTCTTCCCCTTCATGAACTGTGCTTGCTCCCTGCAAGAAACACTGTTTTGTTGTGTTTTGTCATTTTTAACTATCTGTGTAGTCAATTAAATAGCTCAACCATTAGTGATATGACATTATGGCTGTTTGAATAATGATAATGCATATATGATACACAAACACACACACACACACACACACACACACACACACACACACACACACACACACACACACACACATGCATACATATACACACACACACACACACACACACACACACACACACACACACACACACACACACACACACACACACACACACACACATGCATACATACACACACACACACACACACACACACACACACACACACACATATATATATATATATATATATATATATATATATATATATATATATATATATATTATATAAATAGCTAGATATAAAGGATCACAAGCATGATTCAGAAACAAGTAAAATAACCAGATTTACTTTTATTTCCTTAATTCCATGTCTTTGTCATCCTCCTGATTCCAGCATAATTTATACTCCTGACAAGAACTGGCACCAAGAAATTTCCATTATGAGTACTGGTGATATCTTGTCCCAAACATAATTCACTTTGGAAATTAGGTGTAAATGCCAAAGCAAGTGAAATATCCCACCATTATGTGATGGCAGTTTTCAGCAGTTTTCAGCAGTGCTCTTTTTACCAGAAAATACAGTTTATATTGCATGTCTTCATATATTCTAGAGACATGTGCCAGCTGCTCAAACAGTCATTGTCTGTCTGTCTGTGCAGACAAGGATGGATGTGAACAGAAAGGACAGGAATTCCCCTCTGCTGTTGTAATGAGACCTGAGGTCCTTTATGCCCTCTACAAGGAGAGTCAGTGTAACAGTAAATCATAACACTGGGTTTTCCCACCTTCTGCCTTACATTTCCTTGGGCAGACTTTCTTCCCAATAGTGACATATTCTGAAACAGGATGTCTCTCATTCCATCTTTAAATACTGATATGTATAGTGATGCATCATTTTTTTATATTGAATGTAGATCCTGTCTTTCTCTCTCCACTTCTGAATGTCATCTCCCTCTCAATCATGTTATAATTATTTTGCTGCATAGTGGTTTATCTTTTGCATTTATATAGTTCATTCTTCTAAAAATTTGGTTGCTTTATTTTTCCGTATTAATAACAAATACTGCTGGGTTAAATTAAAAGAAATATGATTCAGATAGACTATCAGTGCCAAAGGATGACCACAGTCTGTGTCTTTTCTGTGTTGTTTGGTTTATGACCACACCATAAATTTTACTAATTTAATTTAATTAAACACGATGAAAGAAACCAATTCAAGCTTTCTAAGTAACAGAAGAGAAGCCAAAGATGGTAAGCGTTTTGATATTCCAATGCTTGTAACTGTCAGGCCTGGAACAGAAAGACTGGATGAGGAAAACTGGGACCTTGTATATACCAGGTCAGAGATTACTTTTTCTCTGAAAACTTCCTTTTCTCCAGATATGGTAATCTCAAAGTTGGCATAGATAAATTCATTGCTTTGTGGGATGCAGTCAGGTTTGCCCCACTGCTGAAAAGAATTTGTATTGGAAAACAATTATGTTCAACATCCAATGTTCTACATTTTTATATTTTTTCTGTAATTCCAGGGCTGGCAGTTAGGAATCTTGGAATTACCATAGTGATCCCCTGGAATCTGTCATTCTTCAATAATTTGTAGAATCCACTAGACATTTAGCCCCCCTCCCAACAACACTGTTCAACCTCAGCCTCCATATGGGTTTTGTAGCAAGTGAATAAAGAACAGCTACAGCCGTTCTTCTGCAAAAGGGGGGGACCTTCCACAGACCCAGGCAATTAGAAACCAATAAGCCTGACCAGTCTCATGTGCAAAGCCATGGAAAGACTATTATGGAATTTGTCAATAAGGACATAGGGAACATCTAAATACTGGACCCATCTCAGTTTGGATTCATCAATGGCAGGTCATGCTTATTCAAATTGGTGAACCTTTTTAAAGACTTCATCAAAGCAATGGGTGAAGATAATTTGCTTTGTACCACATACCTTGATCTGGCTAAAGCGTTTGATACAATTCCCCCACACAAGCATGATAGAAAAGTTAAATAAAGTGGGAATAAAATCCTGTATCACCCACTGACTTGCAAACCGGCTCACAGATAGGATGCAAGAAATCAAAATAGGGGGAAATTTCCTCCTCAAAGAGACCAGTCACCTGGGGAGTCCCCCAGGAATCTGTGATGAGACCCTCAAATTTGGCATCTGTTTCTATGAGTCAAAGTTAATACCAAAGGACTCTGGCTGACGGAGATTACAGATGACTGCAACCTAAGAGAAGTCATTGAATCCCCAAATGACTTAGCCAACCCACAAGATGATTTGTTCCAAATAAATAACTGGTCCCAAAATCATGGACTGAAACTAAATGCATTATCATATCCTTTGGGAAGTCATCTATCCCAGGGAACTACCACACTGACAATATACCCTTAAGAGCTGACCCAACTGTTTGAATTTAGGAACTTACATAGATAGTGACCTAATTTTTGACCAGCATGTGTCCATTGTCACACAAAAGTCCTTCAATATTGCACAGCTTATAAATAAAGGGATTGTGTCTAGATCTTTGGATGTCATTGACCCCTTTACTCAGCCCTCATTAGGCCAGTCATTGAATATAATGCCCCCTTTGGCATGTATCTGTCCAGACACATGCAACAGCTGGAACATCCACAGAGATACCTTAGTAAAAGGATACAAGGCCTAAACAATTTGTCCTGTTTGGACTGACTCAAAGCCCTGTCACTATACTCAGTATTCTACAGACCACTAAGAGGTGACCCGTGTCTGGCATACAAGGCATACTCTGCCCCAGTAATGAAGGATTTACTTCACATCAGCAACAGCAGACAGAAGGGCAAAAGCAAGCTTTAAAGCAGTAAACCTGCCGCAGCAAGAAAACATCAGTTTGGGGCAGGAATGTGATACAAAAGAACTCGAGCAAGAGGGAGTGTATACATATTTGGGAATTAATGAATGATCAGCAATAAAATGAACAAATGTGAATAAACTTAGTAAGGAATACTTTAGAAGATTAATCCTGAAAACAGCACTGACATCTAGGAATAAAATCCAAGCTATAAACCAATTTACTCTTCCTGTTATAACTTACAGTTTTGGAGTGCCTGACTGGCCCCAACATGTACTGGATAGATTAGATAGGAAAACAAGAAGGATGCTTCATGCTCACCAAATGATTTATAAAAATCACTGTATACCAAGATTATATATTCCCTGTTCCGAAGGAGGAATGGGCCTCCTTGAAATTGATTACATGTACAGACCTTCTTAGCACAATGCTGTATACCAAATCTTCCTCTAGGAGGCCTTTGTGGTTTAGGGAGGAACTTTTCAAGTAGTTTGGCATAAGAAGGCTTTTTTTTTTTGTCTGGCACATAGAGGGCTTGGTTGTGTGAGGTGGGCATCAAAACTAACATGTTGGTTACTAACTATAGTGTTTGAAAAGAGGCTGGCCTCCAAGTTTAGTAGATACCATAACTCTCAATTGCCCTGATTTTCGCAGAATGTACAGATTTTTGCCTCATGTTTTTATCTGTTCTTCCTAAAATTTAGTGTGTCTGCCAAACCATTGTGGAAGTCGATAAATAATTAACATTTGAGTTTCTGACTTCATATGCAACAGAAAAGGATGCTAATGCAAAATCTATTATTCTAACAATTTTCTAGGTTTCTAAGAGTAATATTTAAAAATTGTCCCAATTTTTGGTTCTTCATCAACAATTTTTTTTTGCCTTTATCCAGATTTCTTGCCCTGAGAGATGAAGAGGTATGGACTTGCACCGCTCATGTATGGAATCATTTAAAAGAATAATTAAGCAGGCATCAGGGAGCAGAGGCCAGTTCTTGCATTGCCTCGGTGCTCCAATTGTCATGACGGAGAGGTAAACTGTAACTTTGTGATAGTGCATGGTGAAATAGAGGATACCAGTGAACACCTGATGAAATAGGGGTACCAGGGAATGCCTGGTGAAACAAGGGGTACCAATGAATACTAATGAAATTAATTTGTAGGAAGAGTCTCTGTACTAGAACAGTAGGATGAGCAATAAGTCAAAGCATCAGAGTTACAACTGCACCCATACAGTATGAATAAATGAAGGGTGCAAAAGTCAGTAAAAGTGTAGCAACAACTAATGGGTACATGAATCAGCAGCTAGCAAATTATGTCTTTGCCACAACAACAGCTTAGCATAAGTAATGTGGCTTAATGCGGATGATTTGGCTTGGAGAACATCACAACTTAGTACAAGTGATCTGGTTCAGTTAACATCACAACAACAGCAACAACAACTTAGTATGAATTATTTTGCTTGGGTAACATCACAACAACGTATTACAAATGATTTATCTCTGATAACATCACAACAACTTAGGACAAAATACCTCTCAAAAGAATCACAGGCCTAAAGCGGATGCCCTACGCTGACCGCCTTAAAAAACTCCAGCTATACTCTGTCGCATATCGTCTACTCAGAGGCGATCTTTGCTTAACATACAAGGCTATGTCAAACCCAGAGCTGTTGGACATGCTACACTTAAAGAAATCCCAATCCCTCAGAGCCACACACTCCAGGGATCTAAACCTTGTCATCACAATAAACAAAACATGCTGGAGGGATACGTTCCTGACCCAGAGATTCCCCAGACTCTGGAATAGATTGCACATACATGTCAAGCAGAGTGCCTCTTTGGTCCTCTTCAAAAGGAACCTTGACGATTGGATGGGAGAAAGGAAATTCACCCCGGGGATCACGTCAGTCGCCCTGCTAGACAGGGGTCCAGGGAAGTAAATAGTGTGGGAAGAAATAGTGTGGGAAGAAATAGCCAAGGAATTGTTATGGCTAGGCTTGTATAGGCCCTAGGGCTGATAGCCTAGTACCAACCTATGAACCTATGAACAAATTATTTGGCTTGGGTGCACCATAACAACTTAATGCAGTGATGAGACAATCAGAAGGCTGCAGCTATGACTGGACACAGGCTTGGAATGACTGGACATGGGCTTGGAATGACTCGACACAGGCTTGGAATGACTGGACACGGGTTTGGAATGACTGGACACAGGCTTGGAATGACTGGACATGGGCTTGGAATGACTGGACACAGGCTGGGAATAACTGGACATGGGCTTGGAATGACTGGACACAGGCTTGGAATGACCACAACAGGCAGGAAATGATGAGTGGCAAACAACAGCACTAAGGGCAGCTGTAATAAGTAATGGTTTCTCGAAGCTGCCACTATAAATTGGCTCAGACTCCACAGCTACAGTTTTACTACAAATTTACAGATCGCAGCAAGGATTAGACATAGGTTCACAATGCCTCCAGCTGGCAAAAGCAGTAAAAGGGAAAATAAAAAAGTATGCATAGAGCAAGAGGGAACTCAACCCTGCCAGTGTTCATAGGTCCACGTAACTTAACTTGTGCATCTGCAAGTACCCACAACAGCAGGAGTCTGCAAGAGTATGTAGGCATGCCCAGCGGGATACTGTTGTCCTCTTATTACAGTACCTAATAAACAGGTTTGATTTTGATTGGCTACGTAGGTAATTTAAGGAGACTAACATCACTTCATAGCTTATATTGTGGAGTTTAGTCCTGTGGTCAGTTCCAAACTGATATCCTTAGGCATCCCTATGTTGTCACAGCACAGCGGGGAAGAGAAAAAATGTCTGCAGACATCTTAAGTTTAAATAACAAACCAGATCACACAGATCAATAAAATAACACACTGTCCTTGTAACCAGTAGCAAATTTTGCCGGGACCAATAACATCACCCCTTTCTCTCAACTGGAAATAACTTGCTAAACCATTTTTAAATGCAGAAATCCATTAGAACACAAAGAAGAGTTTGTAAGTCAGCACTAATACACACTAATTTATGTGCACAAACATGTACCTCCCAGATCGAGTGTGGTGTGGGTCTGAGCTCAAGGCTGACAACTTATCTTTAGGCATCGTTGTGTAGTTGCGGCCCAACAGAGTAGGGGTTAATTATGCAATAACATGTATATTTCTTGCTTCATCACTTAAATGTCTTTTTCCCTGTCTTTACTGGCGTTACTTCTCAGACAGGAATTGCAAACTCAGTGGCTTCTTCTTTCTCCATTAAATACTACTGTGGCCTTCTGTTGAAATGCAATGACAGGGTACACACACGGCTCCCTTCTATACCCCTCATTGCTGAATATTATCTTTAGTTCTTTTGAGTGTTGCACATCTGGCAACTCACCAGAGGAAATGTTTACTTAGTAATCAAGTTTTCTTACACTAAATTTGCATCATGGTATACATGACCTCCAATGATGGCAACTAAATCCATAACTGAATATGATTCTGGTAGGAAAATACTCCGTAAAGCATTAATTTACATTGCCTTCTTTGTTTAGGTCCTGCTCATAAGGCTGACAATAGAGGTATTTGCATAAAATTTAATTTAAAGTTAAGTTAAAAAGGCATATTTGAAACTCATAAGAAAAGCAACTAGGAAGAAATATCCAGTGAATGCAGCTAATGAAGAGAAATGAAAAAACAATCCAGAAGTTATGTAAATCAATTGAAAAGGAGTATATCCTTCTCGGATTCTACTTCTGTACCCAGCTTAGGAGTTGGCAATTCATTGTTTTTATTTTTATCATCTCCATTGACAGGTTTCAAACTCTGCTGTTTATGTGCCTAGACAGCCAAGATCAGAGAACATGCCTGAAATACAGCAGGTACCTGACTTAGTAGTGACATCAGACATTACACTCCTTAGTAGTGACATCAGACATTACACTCCTTAGTAGTGACATCAGACGTTACAGTCCAGACTTAGTAGTGACATCAGATATTGCAGTCCTTAGCAGTGACATCAGACACTACACTCCTTAGTAGTGACATCAGGCATTACAGTCCAGACTTAGTAGTGACATCAGACATTACACTGGGCTTTCAGTGATACTTCTGGATGTTAAAGAATCTAAACTGCAGGCTTCTGCTGTGGAAGATATTGAAATTCCTCTTGTACTTCCAGCAGTGGTGGCTGGTGACTTCAAATTAAAGGGGGCTGCAGAAGACAGCTGAATAGGTGGGGCCAATAGGAAAGAGGTGTGGCCAACTAGAAAGGGATGGAGCTATGCTCAAAAACACAACAACAGGAACTTTAATAAAATATGCTGCCCTGGGTGCGAAACCATCATTATGAGAGTCCAACCAAGACAAAATGAAGTGTAGAAGAAAACATATTTCAATTCAATGGCTACATGACAGCTTACTTAATATCTAGATGGAAACAAAAAGGTTGTGAGGCATGAAAAAAGAAATTACTTTTTAAATACATTACTGGAATGCCAGTCAAAATCAAGTATAAAAAAACAAGCTTCACCTTGCACTGCAGTTCTAATTATAACTTATATTCAGCTTTATAAAAGTACCAAGTAACATGCTGAAAGTAGAAATCTCTGATACCCCACTTGTAAAAATGTTTCTTATCCAAAAAAGACCTGCTGCCTGACAACAACTATCTACTTGTTTCCTGGGGAAAACATGATCAAAGTAAAAACTGAACAGTGAACAAAAACAAGCTCAAGATTAAGTGATTACTGCACAAGTTATGGACCACACACGATAGATTGGCATTCGGTTTAGTTTATGGGTAAAGCCTGCAAAGATAACTGAAAGTCTCCAACAAATGTAATGAGCTTCTGAAAATACTGTAATCCTGTCCTTTATTAAAAATACTGTCATATGCATTTCAATACCTAAGGCTTGTACATTATCTAGTTAGGTAAATATTCTCTGCATGGCAACAACAAAAAGGCTTTCAGTGTTGGTAATTATTTAACAGTATGCATATTAAAGGTTACTTGCATCTTACCATCTCCGACAAGCTTACCTAATGGTCATTAAAGCATTGCTACTTAAACACAGAACAACAGGGCACTGCAACATCATGCATTTTCTGAATAATAAGAAGCATAAATCAACAGTATAAAAATATGGCAGAAAACCAGAACATTCTGCAAAATCAAGGACAGATGAAAAGTCATGGTCGTACTTGTGGTCTATCTTGGATGGGGGAATACTCTGCACACTTACACTGCATAACTGCTCCTTGCCTTGCTTGGACACATCCAGAATCGCTACATGGGGGAATGGGGTGCAACAAGTATGTCACAGTTTGAAATGTCTCTGGCTGACAGTGATGGCTCTGACACTCATACCTCTCAACCTCAGAGCAAGAAATCTGGACAAAGCCATACACAGAAGTGGGACACAGGCCCAAAAATAAGGACAAATTTTAAATATTGCTCTTATAAACTTAGAAAGATAATAGAATAGTAGTAGGTCTTGCATTAGTATGAATTTTCTGAAGGGTATGAAATCTGAAACTCAAATGTCTGCCATTATTTTCTAACTTCAATCTTTAATGACTTGCCACTAATTTGCCAGAAAACCACAATTTTATCAAAAATGGACCAAAAATGTGATGCAAAAATATAAAGTTGCCACACAATACAGCTGGGAACCTGTCAAAGAAGGGATGCCTTTTTAATATTAGTACTGCTAACTTGAGCAGCTGACAAAATAAGAGCATCTACATGCATTTCTGAAATAAAAGTAATCTATAACTCTGATCATTACAGTTATTTATAATTGTAAACCCTTCACGTTTTCTTCCAAAATTGCCATTTTGTGGAGGGGTTATTAGGGGGAGAGTAACATTTTGAGCCAAAATTGTGGACAGTTGAGAGGTTTGGATATTCCTAATTCTATAAAGTGATTTATTTGCACGTACCTCTCAACCTCTTAATGCAGGAAATCTGGACAAGGCCAAATAAATATATTGGGAGAACATACAAACAGTACTAAAAATTGCTCTTGTATAAACTTAAAGACAGTTGATAGAATAACAGGTCTTGCTTTAGCATGCATTTTTCTGAAGGTTATAACATCTGAAACTCAATGTCTGTCATTATTTAGTGACTTCATTCCTAAATGATTTGCCAGAAAACCACAGATTTTATAAGCAACAAACCAAAAATAAGAAGCAAAAATCTATTCATTCTGCAAAAATCTACAGTTGAGAGGTATAGTTCAGCCGGGGTTGTCTGAGTTTGCTGCCCTTCCCCCTCACAAAATCATGGTTGAATGGAGCCTGCCCCCTGCAGCCATTCCAATGTCCCATTCCTTGATTATTTCGCCCCATTTACCATAAATACTGTAATGTGCATACTGCTTTACTTCTGTGATGATTTGGATTTCATTTGAAAGTTTTATTTTGCATTTTACAGCACAGACCCTAATAGATATCTGCTAAACAAAGCAATGCAGTCTCACAATGAAAATAGACTTAGCATTAAAACTTCTCTGCCCTTGAAACTAACATTCATTGAAACTGCATTGAAACCCACATTCAAAGAAAATACATTTTGCCAGTGACAGATAAAGATTAACTTTGGGCTGTTTTCAAGTCATAGGCCCCTTGAACACTAAACATACACATGCTCTTCGATACACCTTCCTGATTGTATTAAATTATATTCCTTGCACAATACAGTGCAGTTGTTAGAGGGCATTTTAAATTTACTGTTTTGAACATTTTTCCAGTAAACAATGAAACAAAATGCATGCACCAATAATGACAAAACTGCCCAATTAAGAACATTTCCATCATAAAAGTCTACTCAAACTTATATTTCCATCATAAAAGTCTACTCAAACTTCTACAGACCACCAGTATCAGTAAATATGCACAATCTCTGAAGAAGTAAAAGTCATCTAAATTCCACATTAAAGAAAAATGTAACTAATGAAGAGGCTGCTGCTAGCAAACAACTTTATATGTCATTGTTTCATCTACAAATAAAGTGGTTGTTGCACTTGAGAAATAAATTGCCCATGTTGCATTAAAAAAATGATAATCTAGTAATATCACAGTAGGGAATGGATGGCAAACTGATAACAGGTTCATAGTTACTAGGTATCTTCGCCAAAAAGTACTACAGCATCCACCCCATTTACAACACAGTACAGTATCAGCAATGCATCTATCTACTGTGGGAGTAAAACCCACAGCCTTCTGCGTCAAAAGCAAGTACACTACCTGTTGTGATATTAACAATGCAAGTAGACTCACCATAAGTAGTACTAAACTTTTGTTCCCCTGCAGCTCTCAGCTCCTTGTAAAATCTACTCAACACTCCGCTGTATCTCTGAACTTTGCAGCACAAGAAATCTGGAAAAAGCCAAAATTTATTGGGGGGAGACAAAAGCCCAAAAACCAGGGACACATTTTAAACATTGCTTGTATAATGTTGGAAAGTTGCTACAATAAAATGCTGTGTTACCACCATACATTTCACTGCCAAGTCTTGAACCCAGGGGAACCCTGTGCAAAACAGTCAGAGCAACATACCACTATGCCAAATCAGCTGTTTTGTGAAAGAGAGGAAGACTGAAACTTAAATGACTACCATTTAGTGAATTCAGTTCTCACCATAGCTGTCAACCTCTTAGCACAAAACACCTGAATAAAGCCAATAATGGGGCAATACAGCCCCCAAACATATTCAGTGAATTCAGTTCTCACCATAGCTCTCAACCTTAGCACAAAAAACCTGGATAAAGCCAATAATGGGGGAATACAGTCCCAAAAATAAGGACAACTTTCAAATATCCATGTTATAAACTTAAAAAATTGCTAGAATAAAAGGTTGTGTACTTTCTGAAGAATATGAAGTCTGAAATTCAAATGCCCGTTATTTTTATTTATTTAACATTTGTTAACCAGAAAAGTCTGACTTGGAACAAAAGCCAATTTTCAGCAGAGCAGGGAGAAACACTCCAGACATGTCTTTGTAAGATGGGAAGACATGCAGACTCCACACAGAAAGCACCCCAGCCAAGAATCAAACCAGAGAACCTGTAGCTGTCAAGCAACAATGCTACCAGGGCACCACTGCACTACTGACTTTGCCAGCAACAACAAACATACAGAAACCACAGATTTTATGAGGAATAGAACAAATATGATGCAAAAATCTGCAAATTTTTTACAAATGGTGGTGGGTAGGGAATTCAGGCCCTTACTACCTGCACCCAAGGTACAGGGTTCAAGCCTGAGTATTGTCTACCCATCACCATATGTTCTCTCTAGCCACCAGTATGTAGCAACTGGGGCATTACACACACACACACACACACTCCGTTCCATAGTAGCAACTCCATGCATGTCCATAGTTCCCGTAGCAGCCTGCGCAAGCTGTTTCCCTGTGAGATGTCTCGAGAGTAAGCTGGAGCCTCCAGCCTGTGGGCAATGCTGTCTGGTGTCCTTCTGGTCTGTGCAGTCATCACTGCACCGTCTTCTGGGCTGGCAGGGCAGAGATCCTTTTCTTCCCTATCCAGACTGCCTAACACAGCAGTCTGGAGTTCTGAGTACCAGGAACTCCAAGCATGCACGGGGACTCTTTTTAATTTTTATTCTTTTCTTTTTTTTTTTTCTACAGGTGGGGAGGCTGCAGTCCTGCAGTCCTATAGCATGAGCCACCACTGACTTCCAGTAACTAATGTTCTGCCTTCACGGTCTATCCTGCCTATAACTAGCTACAAACAATTTGACGAGGAGACCATCTTAGACTCATCAAATAGGTCACAGGACCAAATTAGTCTCCTGCAGTGACCAGTGTGGGTAAAAATTCACAAATTCACAGCTAAATGTTCTAACTTGCATGAGTACATGTGAAACTTTGGACAAAAAGAACTGGAGAAAGATTATTCATTATTTTTTTTTTTTTTTTGAGGGAAGGTGGGTGGTCATTTTTAACTTTAAATATTTCTTCCTGAATATATTATTTTTGGTCATGTGCCCTCTTCCTAAAAGTCTTCTGGATCCCCTCCTCAAGAAACCAGTTTTATTTGGTCATTATTAGTCTTTCAAGAGACAGTGTATTCACCTTTAATGCTGGGAAAATTAGAAAGCTGTGGGTTCTATTCCCATGCCATGTGCTTAAGTACATTTTTGTAATACTGGTGTTGTAGCACAGCATAAATGAGTGTAGGGGTGCTGCTCTTCTGTCTCTACCTTCCTCTAAATGAGACAAACTATGCCCAATCTACCTGAGCTGGCAGTATCTCAGGTGAATATAAAATATCCCATGGCACATAGTGAAAAGAGTAGGTGTGTTTTGGTTGAAAAAAACAGAGATTTAGAAATGTTGCTTCCTTAGTCGTGGTCAGTCCTCTTTTGTTTACTGCACATGTGCAAAACATCCTGATGCTTATTAATAACAAATGTAGCCAGACAAATATGCTCGATAAGTGATTAGTGGCTGTGGCTGCAGCAAGGACTGCAAGAAGACCATGCACGATTGTGTTACAGCTGCAGGGAACTAAGAGCAGCAGCAGGGCTCATTCCTCGAGCCTAAACCCCAGGGGTGCAAGGACGATCACATGCACACAACTGCAGCAAGAGAGGCAAGATACATGGCAACCCTACAGAGTCATGAGGCATGTGTACTGATAAATTTGTTAAAGCAAAGATATATACATACATATATGTGCATATATGTATATAAATAAGTGTGTCTGTGAAATGATCTAAACAACATAAGACTGACAGAAAAAGCATTGACAGAAAAATATTTAAACTGAAAAAGATGCAGACTGAAAAACACTAGGAAAATTGAAGTTATATGGGGGGTAGGGCCTTTCCCCACTGTTGTACAAGCTCAGAGTCAGTATATATAATTAGCAGGTGGTGGGGGGCACAGGGGGGATTGCCCCATATGAAAACTTTGATAAAATGTGGTTCAGTTGTGTCATATTTTTCAGTGGTTTTATATGTGGTTAGATTATGTCACCTATTTCAATGTTTTTTCATGGGGGCTGTGCCACCCACATCCCTGCTAATTCAATACAAAACAACTATGAGGTCACATGACTGTGGGAAAAGGGCAAACCCTCCCTTAGTATAACTTCAACTTTGTCAGTATTTTCAGTTTAGATCTTTTTACTTTTTGATATTTTTCTGTCCATCATTTTACTGTCAGTCTTCTGTTGTTTACATCATTTTGGGTACACAGACGTAGACGTAGGTGTAGGTGTAGGTGTAGGTATAGATATAGATATAGATATAGATATAGATATATGTATAGATATAGATATAGATATATGTATAGATATAGATATAGATATAGATATAGATATAGATATAGATATAGATATAGATGTTGATATAGGTATAGGTATAGATATAGATATAGATGTTGATATAGGTATAGGTATAGATATAGATATAGATGCAGAGAATATAAATTATAGAAGGTAGTAAGGGAACTAATATTAACTAGGTGGGTAGAGGAGGTAGAAGGGCCACACAAACAAACATATAACATATACAAGACTGTAAAGGGAGGTCATGAAACAATCAGGGGGCATTGGGCACGGAGACAAGCACACAGATATAAATGTCAACTAACTGAAGCTAACAAAGGTAAAACAACACGTGATGGTTGGGGTAGAGAAAAGTACCAATATATTGAAAGTACAACTTCAGCAAAGTCTGACCACTGTACCTGTACTATAATGTAAATGCCAGGAAACAAGCACCCTGCTGTAACAATGATGTGCCTATATGCAGCCTCTATGGGACATGAACCCACATCCCTCCCTGCTTACTGTGTGGAAAACACTTCATTTACATGTTGCACTGCAGAAACAGTGAGGTAAACACCCTCGGAGAAGCACACAGTAGTTGGTGGTTACACACCTGTAAAATGAAAGAAACCAAAGACAAAAAGCATACTAACCCAAGAGAACTTGAACCCACAACCCTCCTCACTTATAGTATACCCTTAAGTGGAGAAAAGCAAACTATGCTCAGACTGTCACCCATTTCTTTTTTAAATAAAATTTCCATTTTAATAGGGTTTAAAAGTGATTCTCATATAATCTATGATATCAGAAATACCAGTTCCATAATTTTTACTCAAACTACTTAGTAATTAGACAAACTGAAAGAAATAAAATAAATTTGCTTAATAACACTGATTTAATAAAATTTTTTTCTTAAAGTAGTATTCCCTTTCCAAATATTTATGATCTCATTTAATTTAGTTGCCTAAACCAGTTGGTTGGGCCAGTTGGCATAATAGTTAAGGTCTTCGTCTCCCATGCACAAGGTACAAGGTCCAAACCTGACTCCTGACCAATGTCTGCGTGGAGTTTGCATGTTCTCTCTGTGTCTCTGTGGGGTTCCTTCCATGTCCAAAAACATGCTGAGTGCTTCCATTTCAAACTCACCAATGAATGAGCTGTGGGCAGCAGCACAGACTCCACATGGTGCCCTATAGGGGGAAGAGTTGTATGGACCAACCACTTTGGGCTAATACTGTGGTGCACAGTATCCTCATGATAGGAGAACACGGATTACAGACTGTGTCCTGTGGCAGCGCTAGCCACTCAATGGTGTAAAATATGGTTCTAGGTGATTCGGTCATGTTGACTAATGTCGCCAAATATGGGCATGGGTAGTTACCAGTGATAAGAGGGTTGAGGACCTGGCCTACACCAGAGACCCATGCTAACAGAGGGAGGGGTATATGTGCCCCTACTGGTTAGTGTGCACACTATAAAGCCCAGCACCACTGGGTCAATAAGCTACTGGCTGGCAGCCCAGCCTGGGTTACCTAAGATAGCTCTGTTGAGCAAAAGCTGGATGTAAAACCAACCAACCTGCCAAACATGAACTGAGAATTGTTACACTTAATGTAGGTTCACTGATAGAATGCAGCTTGAAAATGGATGACATGATAATAATGAGGAGGTTGGACACCCTACATATCCAAGAGACAAGATGAAAGGCAGTGCAGCAAAGCCACTTGGCTTGGGATCCAAGCTCTACTATTCAGGAGGGGGACAGGCTAGAAATGGTATAGGAATTGAGGCTTCAAAAGGCAGTGAGGGATATCATTAGAATTAATGACAGACTCATGGCAGACTCCAGTGTAATAATAAGGCAGTATTCATAATCACAGCCTATCCCCCACAACAGGGGTGTGATAGTGATGAAAAGAGTGCATTCAGACAGCAGTTGCAGAACCCACTAGATAAAGCAGGACACAATGAATTGGTGTTGATTATGGGTGACTTAAATGCACATATCAGAACAGACAGAGCAGGATATGAGGACTGCCTTGGTCCACATGGGTGGGGCAACAGGAATAGGTTCATAGGTGTGTAAAGAAGGAGAAGCCAGTCTAGACTTCTGTCTGGCAAATGGCTTAATAGTAGCCAACACATGGTTCAGAAAGAGAGACAGTCACAAGATCACATACAAGTAGCCAATTCCTCCTAGTAAGGAAAAGGCACTGGGGTAGAATCCATGATTGCAAAGTCATCCCCAGTGAAACAGTCAGCCAACAGCATAAACCACTAGTTGCCACAGTCAGCTGCAAGCAGTGGTCACAGAAGACTCTAAGCTCAACAGAGACCAGGCGAAGACCTGGAAGTTGCCTGGAGAGAAAGTACAACAGTTCAAGGAATTACTCAGGGCTCTAGCACCCCAAGAAGAGGAGGAAATAGGTGGAGTTGAGTAAGAATGGCAGTGCCTAAGAACAGCATGTGTTAGGACTATAGAAAAGATATGTGGCCGAGCCAGCTATGGAAATAAGGTGCATAAGGAAAGCTGGTGGTGGAATGCAGAAGTCCAAGAAGTCATCAAAAGAAAGAAGTAGTGCAGGAAGAAGTGAGAGACAGAAAAGACTGACCAGGCTAGGAAGGACTACTGGTTGGCTAACAAAGAAGCTAAGAAAGAGGATGCAATAGTAAAGAATAGGGCATCAGAAGCACTGTGCCAGCTTCTGGAAAGTGACTCAGTTAGGGGCACAAAGAAACTATATCAGATTGCAAGGCAAAGACAGAAAGATAAAGAAGATAGTCAGACACCCTTCATAAGGGATACTAGCAATAACCAAATCACCAGTCCACAGGACATCAAAGGCAGATGGAAGGAGTACTTCCAGCAGCTTCTGAATGAAGAAAACCCCACAGAAGCTGTACTTCCCCAGAAACAGCCTACAATGAGAGAAGAAGAGGAGCCCACCCTAGAAGAAGTAAGAACAGCACTAAGGAAGATGAAGTCAGGGAAAGCAGCAGGCTCAGATGACGTCACAGCAGATATGATAAAGATGCTGGGTGAGATAGGGGAGAAATGGCTCCTGAGGGTACTAATAGCAGTGTGGAGAGAAAGGCATATTCTAGATAACAGGAGAATAAGCATACTCATGCCAGTGTACAAGAACAAAGGGGACATCCTCATCTGTGCGCAGTGCAGAGGCATCAAACTCCTATCACATTGTATGAAAGTGCTGGAGAGAGTGACTGATAAATGGATATGCAGAGTAGTAGAATGTATGATGGGAGAGGAGCAGTTTGGATTCAGATCAGGATCTAGTACAACTGACCTGATGTTTGCAGTGAGACAGATACTTGAGAAGAAGTTACAGATGAGGAGACAGTCCAACTGGGCATTCCTAGACTTTGAGAAAGCATATGACAAGGTCCCAAGCAAGCTGATCTGGGCAGTACTGCAGTGGTCTGAAGTCCCAGAAACATTGGTAGAATTAGTGCAGGCTATGTACAAGGACCCTGTGACTCAAGTACAAACAGTGTTCGGCCTCACAGAGGGGTTTCTAATTGAAGTGGGGGCACTCCAGGGTTCAGCTTTGAGCCCACTGCTGTTCACACTGGTGATGGACTACATTAGCACACAGGTCAGAGGGGACAGAACAACAAAGTTGCTGCATGTAAACAATGTGGCATCACAGGCAGAGTCTGAGCAGGAACTTCAGCAAAGGACAGGGGAATGGACATGCAGATGATGTGACATCACAGGCAGAGTCTGAGCAGGAACTTCAGCAAGGACAGGGGAATGGACATGCAGATGATGTGACATCACAGGCAGAGTCTGAGCAGGAACTTCAGCAAAGGACAGGGGAATGGACATGCAGATGATGTGACATTACAGGCAGAGTCTGAGCAGGAACTTCAGCAAAGGACAGGGGAATGGACATGCAGATGATGTGACATCACAGGCAGAGTCTGAGCAGGAACTTCAGCAAAGGACAGGGGAATGGACATGCAGATGATGTGACATCACAGGCAGAGTCTGAGCAGGAACTTCAGCAAAGGACAGGGGAATGGACATGCAGATGATGTGACATCACAGGCAGAGTCTGAGCAGGAACTTCAGCAAAGGACAGGGAATGGACATGCAGATGATGTGACATCACAGGCAGAGTCTGAGCAGGAACTTCAGCAAGGACAGGGAATGGACATGCAGATGATGTGACATCACAGGCAGAGTCTGAGCAGGAACTTCAGCAAAGGACAGGGGAATGGACATGCAGATGATGTGACATCACAGGCAGAGTCTGAGCAGGAACTTCAGCAAAGGATAGGATAATGGAATGCAAAAGTCAAGGCACAGGGGAAGAAAGTAAGATAAGATAAGATGGTGGTACTGACAGCAAATTGGGGAAATCAAAAGAAGCTGAGAATTGAGATGGAAGGGAAGATAGTGGAATACGTAAACAGCTTCAAGTATCTGAGAGGGGTGGCTGAGGAGAAAGGAAGTCTGAATGAAGAGATCAAAGCTAGCATCAGAGGAGCTGCAGCCAAATGGCATAGAGTGGCAGGTGTAGTCTGTGACAGAAGATTGCCAAAGAAACTGAAAAGTAAGGTGTATAAAACAGTGGTGCGACCAGTCCTACTGTATGGTGCAGAAACCTGGACAGTAAAGGCAGAACAGTTGAAGAAATTAGAGATGATGGAAATGAAGTGCCTGGGAAGGGTGGTAGGATGCAGACTGTGGGACAGATGAATAAATGAGGACATAAGAGCATAAGCCAAAGTAGCTCCAATTGCAGAAGAGGACAAAGAGAAC
This sequence comes from Protopterus annectens, assembly GCF_019279795.1. Classification (NCBI taxonomy): domain Eukaryota; kingdom Metazoa; phylum Chordata; order Ceratodontiformes; family Protopteridae; genus Protopterus; species Protopterus annectens. Next base: position 1,304,037,879 of record NC_056747.1, read on the forward strand.
AGTTTACAGTAGTTTGGACATGTGCAGAAAATTAAAGACAATATGATGAGGAAGATTTGGGACAGACAGGAAGAAGGTAAGAGGAAGCAAGGACATCCAGTAAAGAGGTGGATGGTTTGTGTGAAAGAAGGTCTGCAATAGTCAGGCATGAGCATTGAAGAAGGCAGGAGTGTGGCACTGAATCAAGACTTGGCGACAGTTAACATGATACCCCAACCCTATGTAGAAAAAAATGGGAAAAAGTGGGCTGATGATGATGATGATGATTAATTTAGTTGCCTAATGGATAAGGCATTGATCTCCAGAGTTGGGGATTGTGGGTTCAAGTCCCAAGTGGGTTAATGAGTTTTTGAGGTTTATGTGCTGTTCAGGAGGAAGCTTCTTTCCTGACAATATTCCAGGATGCATCCTGAATAGCATGAAGCATGACATAGCCACATCAGTAACTACACTGTCCAAACTCAGCCTCCATAGGGGTTCTATACCAAGAGAATGAAGAACATCGGTTATCCCCTTGCATAAGGGAAGATCCACCACAGACCCAGAGATCTGCAGATCCATTAGTCTGACCAGCCTCTTATGCAAAGTCATGGAAAGATTTATCATGGAACTAATCAATAAAGTTATTGGAACTCTCCACACACTATATCCATCTCAGTTTGGTTTTGTGAAAGGCAAATCATGCTTACAAAACTTGCTGAACTTTTTTAAAAGGTCACCTAGGATTTGAATGAAGGTAAAATGATACACACTGGCTATCTCAGTCTGGCCAAAGCTTCTGACACAATCCTTTACTCAGCAATAGTAGAAAAAAATATATAAACTAGGAATAAACCCCTACATTTCTTGCTGGATTGCCAAATGCCTCACAGATTGGAGGCAGGAGATCAAACAGGAGAATCTATTTCCACAAAAAGACTAGTCACCAATGCAGTTCCCCAGGGTTTGGTGCTTGGACCCCTCCTGCTTGGCACCTACTCCTCAGAAATATAGCCCAATGCCAAAGGGCTTTGGCTGACTATGTTTGCAGATAACTGCAAGGTAGGTGTAGTTATTGTACCCACAAAAGATTCTACCATTCTGTAGTATGGCTTGTCTGAAGCAAATAAACTGGTGTCAGAATCACAGACTAAAGTGAAATGCAAAAAAAGTGCATTACTGTATCCATTGGAAAGTTGACCCCCCCCCCACCACCACCAGGGAACATTGACAATATGCCCCTAAAAGCTGACCCACTTGTTCAGGATCTGGGAACCTATTATGTGGACATTGATCTGACTTTCAACCAACATGTCCGCTATGGTAAGGAAGTCCTTCTGTACTGTGCAACTTATAGGTTCATAGGTTCATAGGCTGGTACTAGGCTATCGGCCCTAGGGCCTATGCAAGCCTAGCCATAACAATTCCCTGGATATTTCTTCCCACAATATTTACTTCTTCAGGCCCCTGTCTAGCAGAGCGGCTGACATGATCCCCAGGGTGAATTTCCTATCTCCTATCCAATCATCAAGGTTCCTTTTGAAGAGGGCCAAAGAGGCGCTCTGCTTGATATGTATGGGCAGTCTATTCCAGAGTATGGGGAGTCTCTGGATCAGGAACCTATCCCTCCAGCATGTTTTGTTCATTGTGATGACAAGGTTTAGATCCCTGGAGCGTGTGGCTCTGAGGGATTGGGATTTCTTTAAGTGGAGCATGTCCAACAGCTCACGGTTTGACATGGCCTTGTATGTTAAGCAGAGATCGCCTCTGAGTAGACGATATACCACAGAGTATAGCTGGAGTTTTTTTAGACGGTCAGTATATGGCATCTGCTTTAGGCCTGCAATTATTTTAGTGAGGTATTTATGTGGCCTTTCAAGCTGTTGCAGATGTCTTGTGAGGTACATACCAAACGGGGCATTATACTCTATAATGGGTCTAATGAGGGATGAGTACAGTGGGACAATGACCTCCTTTTTTCTGGATGAAAAGCCCTTCATTATGAGGTGTGCCACATAGAAGGATTTCCTGACTGTTGTGGCGATGTGATTATCGAAGGTGAGACCACTGTCCACCTGTGTCCCTAAGTCTCTTATCACACTTTCTGTGTTTAGTGTACTGCCACCTATGTGGTAATTCATGGGTACATGTTTTTTTCCAAAGGGGATAACTAAACATTTCTTGGCATTAAGCTTGAGCCCATGGCTCTGGCACCAGGCATCTGTTTCTGTAAGGCTCTTTTGTAGAATATCCACATCATGTGGGGATTCAATAATGGCTCCCAGTTTGCAGTCATCTGCAAACTTTGTTAGCCAGAGTCCCTTGGTGTTGGCCTGTACTTCAGAGAAGTAAATGCCAAACAAGAGTGGTCCCAGGACTGAACCCTGAGGTACTCCACTTGTCACTTGTCTGGAGCTGGATTTGGAGTCGGCTACTTTTACTGTCTGGGTTCTGTCAGTAAGCCAGTTAGCAACCCATCAAGTGACGTAGGGATTTATGCCCAGCTTAATAAGTTTATCTATGATTCCAGATATACAGATTATACACAAGAAGATTATTTCTAGGTCTGGGGATATCACTGTTCCTTCCTACTCATCCCTCATTAGATCAATCATTGAGTATAATACCCCAGTTTGGCATGTATCTAGGTAAACACATAAAGCAGTTGGAATACCCACACAGATACCTTATGAAAAGGATACAAGGCATAAGTAATATGCCCTGCATGGACCACTTCAAAGCCATATCACTGTACTCCGTCTCTTACAGACTACTAAGAGGTGACCAGTGTTTAGCATGCAAGGCATCCTCTGGCCCAGTACTAATAGACCTACTTCACATAAGTAGGCTGAATGGAAACAGAAACACTAATTCAAGAGACCTAATCCTTTTCTGCAACATCAACAAGATGGTCTAAAGGGACAGGTACATCTCAAGAAGATACCAATGCTCTGGAACAAACGACTAATCCAAGTAAAATAGAACTCATCCCTGTCTATATTCAAGCGTAACTTAGATGAATGGATGGGAAATTTGACATTTATTCCAGCAGTTACCCCTGTATTACTATTTTTTTTACCCCATTATTTAATCCTAATACCTAAATGCCTGTTAATACATAATCTCTCATAACTATTTTCATACATTTATTTTATTAAACTCACAAACCTCTTACCAAACCTATAATAATCCAAAGTTTGTGACATAGCTTTATGTGAAATGTTCCATTCCTACCCAAGCATCTTTTCCCTTAGAAATAATTGCCTATTTAACTTCCTTCAACATTAATAATAATTCCTCAGTGTTGCTGTCATTAGGTATATTATCACCTTCTGATGGTACTGAACCCTCTGTCACCTTACTCCTCCATAACTGTAATAATTTAGGAAGGGCTTCATGATAGTTGTGCCCACTGGCATAGGAATGAGGTGCACTTACCTGACATACTGTGGCCCTTAGTGACTTATAAGGGGAGATACACCATACAATAAGTCTTTGTATTTACGTTTGCCCCATTGGAGAGGCACAATTCTCCATGCACATATTCAAATTACCTGTCCCTCAAAACCATAGATGATTCAGTAATACTAAAACACTGCATATTGGCTGGCATCAACTGCATAAGCTATGGAACCAGCATTGCATGCCTGCAATTGGTGTAAATTGTCTGACTGCACTAATTCCCCTTCGTTGATGATGAGCCACTCAGCAAACAGAGATGAGAAGCAACTTCTGGTAGAAGTGACAAAAAAACAACTCCTTTGTGTGCCAGGAAAAACCTTACTGACAACTGTATTCTGTGTGATGCAGACAAACCTGCTACCCCAACCACACCTGTGTAATTAGCAAAGCATCACAGTGGTGCAGTGGGGTAGTGTTCTCATCTCACAGCAAGAGATTCTCTAGTTTGGTTTTTGGCTAGGGTGCTTTCTGTGCAGAGTCTACATGTCCTTCTTGTCTTCTCATGTTTTTTTTCAGGTGCTCAGTTTTCCTGCCACATTTCAAACTCGTGCAGTAGGTGAACTGTATACACTAAACTGGCCTTAGGTGTGTGCCTGTGGTATGGAAGAACATCCATGGCAGGGATGGCTACCCATCAGTGTGAACATTGGCTCTAGATGACTGTCACTGTTGAAATGAGTCCGCAAATCCATGTGCAAAAATGGGAAAAAATGGATTATGGATGATGTTTGAACTGTAGCTCTGTTGGCATGACTAAAGAATGGAAAAGTTTTAAGAACCAATTTATGGCATGAGTTTGTGTTCATGCATGGTGTGTGTGCGTGTGTGTGTGTGTGTGTGTGTGTGTGTGTGTGTGTGTGTGTGTGTGTGTGTGCCTGCGTGTGTGTCTGTTTGTGCGTGCACATGTGCGTGTGTGTGTGTGTGTGTGTGTGTGTGTGTGTGTGTGTGTGTGTGTGTGTGTGTGTGTGTGTGTGTGTGTGTGTGTGTGTGTGCACATGTGAATGTAAGAAACAGAAAGTGAGATGAAGGGTGAGCACAAGTGGCTTTCTGCTATCAAATATCCTACAGCAAATTGGAAGAATACAAACAAGAAAGCTTAGAACTTCAAAAATGTGGTTTTGAACTCTGTGGTGCTGGTACCAAAACAGGAATTTAAAAAATGTAAAAGAAAAATTGAATTGACATAGGGCAGGATTCACGAAGCCTCCGTGTAAGAGTTATAACTCATACATGGAGGCTGCAGTTAAACGGAGTGATGTCAGCATGCTCTGCATATTCATGAGAGCATGCTGAATCACACTTAAGGCCAACACGGTCCGTGTAAGACAGTAGGGGGCGTGTCCGTAGGCCGAGCCCTGTAAGCGGACACGCCCCCAGAAGAGGAAAAGTTCCCAAAGTAAACACCCATGACAGAGTCCATGGAAATGTGAATAAACAGAACACAACACATGCCCCACAGACTATGAACAGAAAACATATAAATAAACACGTTTTATATATTTTTTTTTAAATTGTAAAAATGTTTAACCGTGAGTGTGCTCGTTTGCGTGGGCTTGCCCGTAGCGCAGCTACAGTTAGCAGTCAGTGTGAAAGCATATAAGAACTAAATATGCAAAATAAGCCAGGAAGCAATAGCGTAGCGGTAGAGATGTTGGCTGAAGAGCAGGCATTCATGGTTTGAGCCCCCACAACACCAATTTTTATTAGCAAAATAAGCAGGAAACAAGTCCCTGACAAATATGTACACATAAAACCACAATTTATGTAAAATGTAATGAAATAGCCCATTTATATTGAAGAAATGTGAGGTAACAAAAGAATAAAAAATGCCAGATGTGCCCATAGCTGAGCTACAGTTTAACAGAGTGAGTGCATCTGCCTGTAGATGAGCAGTGGTTTAAATGGTGCAAAATGAGTGCCCGTAGCTGAGCAGTGGTCTAACACGCTAAATCTATGTGTCCCTAACTGAGCTGAGCGTAATATGCGTGCCGATAGCCAAATGAGGCTTAAAGCAGCGTACCCTGTTTGCACGGAGCTGCGCACCGCGCAAACAAGCTAACCGACGGGCAACGTTGAGCAAGGCGTATCAAAACTGCCTTTACACAGACACACCCCTCAGCATGTCTAGACAGTCATGAAAAATAAAAAGCAGTGGCCAGGTTCGAACCCAGGATACTATACACCATAGTCAAGGTACAGAACCACTAAGCCATGACAGCAGTACCTTTAAATGCAATAATAGCTAATATATAGGAATGAATACAAACTGGAGCATGACAATGCAGGTTTACTGAAGTTGATACAATTCCAAAATGGCCAATCACAGATATGTGGGAAAACGGACTATATAAGCCCCATAGGCAGGAATACACAGCATAAATGATTGTAGAACTGACCTGCAGGCAGAATGAAAGGAGTAGGAGAGGGTAGCTGCTTTCGAGCACAGAGGTGGGGTGTTGGGGAGTCCAGGTACATGGTCTGGCTCCTAGTCCATAATCATGAGGCCCAACTCATGCAGGGCCAGGTCCTCTGGGGAGCATACAGGGCCGAGGCGTGGGACCGGTTGGCTCATGATCTCACCAGTGCCACAGGGATTCCAAGGACTGGTGAGCAGGTCCATCACCACCATGCGGACCTGAAGAGATGCAAGCAGGACCAACTGAACCTTTGGATCCAGGAGGCCCAGCAAACACCCAACGCCCCACTACTGAGTAAGTTGCATTTAATTATGTATGTAAGAAATTAAACTAGCTGATATTATGGAGATGTATATTCCAATATTACTTCATTTATATTACAGCTGCAGGTGTCCGTTCTGCGAACCACAGAGCCAATGGCGATAGGCTGGTGCGGTTGCACCACCAGGCAGGTCAGTAATCCACTACCAGTAACTGTAAAGAAATATAAAAGTATGACAGTCAGCAAAAGAGTGCAGTGTAGTCAGTAAGGAATAAAATGTGCAAGTAACAGTGTGAAAGTGTCTGCAAGTATTGCTTGATTACAAAAGTGTGTTTCAGCCTGTAAGTTAAACCGAAAATGAAACTGTCTGACATATATTCTGAAATAAAAATGCCCTACCTGTAAGAAAATAGTACACAACCTGCAGCAGGCTGAAAAGTATAGCTGCAGAAGATGATGAAATCACATGTGTGAAATATATCCCTGTGGAAATACTGAAACATGACAGAAGTGAGACTGCTGGAAAGGATTGTAATAACTACAGGTAAAACATGTCAATAAAGCCTAGAAGTAAGTACCATCCTGAATAGTAAAATGAAAGCAAGCGAGAGAGTGTGAGAAAGTGTCATGAATCCAGCAATACAGTAGTAATAACCCCTGAATAAAGTTTACTGCAGTCAAGACAGAATGAAATGCATGTGAGATTCAAAACCAAACAGCGAAATCTGTTCAAAGTGTTGTTGCATCTGGAATGTGTATCCCAAAATCTGGATATGTTGTTCTCAGTCTGCAATATGCAGATAGGATGATTGTCTGATATACCAAACATCCACACTTTTCTACAGCTATATAAAGCAAATGTAGCAGGATGATGTAGCTGAACAAAGCTAGATATGAATGTGTATGAAGAAAAATAAAATGTATATTGATGTTGCAGTAACAGTCCTATCACCAAGTTGAAATAGTTATCTTATAGGAAACTGTAGTTAGAACAGTAGTGTGTATATAACTGTAGCTATTAGAAATGTACAGCATATGTATTGTTATTCGAAGGTGTTAATATTACTTTCTTTACCCCACCCTATAACCACATATAACCCATTCCACATGAAAATGGTATGTGCAATCACAATTAACACCCCTGGATGTTTGTCCTGTTGGGTCATATATATTTGCATGTCCGTTGATGCATCTGCCCTGTTCATACATCCACACCTGATGGCCTGTTGCCATCAATTACCCTGCATGTTGTTGGACTGTGTATGTCTGTTCAAATTATGCATGTGTTATGCACGCTGTTCAATGGTGTGAATATCTGGGTGTTTGGTTAATGGGAATACTAATGCATGCTGTTACAACTAATTGTGAATGGTATTATATGTCACTAACCCAAACTGTCATGACATAATGCAAAACATAGGATGACAGGGAAGGTGGGTTCCAGCGGACCCACCTCTCCCACCTCAGCTGGCGAGTGCACCTGGCACTAGTGCCGAGTTCGGACCCTCCTCCGGTGGCCCTGTGCCACCTGCGGGTGGAAGCGCTGCAATGGATGGGGCTCACCCCCCCCCTCTGCAAGTGTGGCCGGAGGAGAACCACCACTCACCCTCCGTAGCGTCCGGACTGTGGTGCATAGGGAGATTCGGGACTCAGTCCTCGAGCCCCTATGCCAGCTCGAGGCACGGGTGGTGCAACTAACGGGCATGCCTGTTGCCCGGCCTACACAGCCCCCAGCACAGCCCCGTCCTGGGCAGTGAAGGAACAGTGGCAACTGCCTATGGGTGGGGATATCAGTTCCACTGTTGCCATCTGTGGGCTCATGGGCTCTGGATATCCAAACCTCCGTCCCCGTCAATTGTGTAACCCCCCACACGTGTCATACACTGCCCCTGTACGCGTCTTGTTTGTCTTGTCTGTTTACCTACCCAACTTACCTCCCCAGCTGTACCGACTTCCTTCACCTGACATACCACTCTCAACTGAAAAAAAAAAAAAAGGGCACTCTGTACCCACAAAAAAATTACGCCCCATACATAGCTGCCCATTCCGCACACATGTCTGCTAGACATGGAACCTATCAATTACAATTGGCTGTACAACAAGTATTATCGTTGTCCTGACACCTCTCTCTGGGGTGGAAGGTTTGAAATGTCACACCAAATTACATACATATGCACAGCTGTTGCTGATGAAGAAATGGGCAGCTATGGGCCTTACCTACATCCCTCCTGCACATCCCAAGCTTGTTTCCCTACTGTCTTACCCTCTTTGTGACCCCTTTTTCACCACTTTCCTGTCTCCCCATTTTCTCTTCTTTCAAAAAAAGGTGTGCGCCAGAGTAAGCACCGTTAAGCGGTTGTAAGCGAGTGTGCGCGTGTGTGCACGGAGCTAACCGCCAGTGCGCATGCTTGAGCTCCGCGCAAACCAGCGCTAACCCGGTTACAACTGCTTAAAAGTGCCTTAGTCACTTTGATTGACAGGTCCTGTACTCAGTTCAAAAGCAAAACAAAATACCACTGTCAGTCCCAAACCCAGGACCTTGGAAACACAAGTCTGTACGACCTACCACTAAGCCATGACTCTTATACAAAAACATTGTGCTAAAATAAATATAACATGTAATAGTAGGGATGAATGTAAAGGGAATATAGGATGTGTAGTACACAAAGCATGTCATTTAAAATTACTGTCAAAACTACTGGATTTCCATAATAGTAGTGTGTGAACATAAAGAGCCATGCTAGTTGGTAGCTTGTAGATAATAAGGTCAGTTAAAGTACATATATAAATGTATGTATATGTACATATATATATATATATATATATATATATATATATATATATATATATATATATATATATATATATATATATATCTATATATATAGTTGTACGAGTCATTGTGCATACACACTTGCTACAGGGAACATGAGAGAGGAATGGAGAAATGTGAATATACAACACAGCCTGAATCATGAGAGATACTAACCTTTACACTCACAGAACACTGTCCACAGCATACCAGCATGGTCCCCACCCTCACAATCTGAAAGGGCAATGCCTATCCCACGTACCCTTTTATAGCACTGACCTGAAATCACAGTGAGAACTGCAATCAGTACACAACTGGCTGTATGCAATTAGCAAATGCTGGCTTACAATTGGTGCAGAGGCCATCACATGGACCTATACAGATACCTACAAAAGCATCCAGTGCTAACGCTCCCCACATGCAATACATTCATTGCATTGTCTGTAAGCAGACAGAGGGAGAGCGAGAGAGAGAGAGAGAGAGAGAGAGAGCAAAAAAAAAAAAAAAATTATACACTGAGACTCTGTCACCCGAAGCTGTCAGCACTGACAGTAGCAGCAGCAAGCAGAAGCAGTGGTAATGCAACCAGCTGCGATAAACACAGGTAATGCAAAGTAGCAGGTTAATAGTGTGTATACTGTGAACCCTCCAAATGTGTCACAGGTCTGTATCCATAGGTATGTCCATGTGATATGTTGTGTGTATGTAGTTCCACCAAAAGGGGATGACCATACATTACATGTCAATCAGCCTTAGGCCATGATCCTGGCAGCAGTTGTCTGTGCATTGGCCCAGCAATGGCTGTAGTGACTGCTTTGAAAGGTCAGCCAGGTTCAAAAGGCAGGATCAACCCATCCCAAAGGCACACTGGCAGGGAACAAGTGTCTGCAGGTACCCGATATCACTGCATATGCATCCCATACTGCATAATTCCATAGCTTAGCAGACCAGGCCCATTATGCATATGATGTGGTAATTCCCAAGGTCAGTTGAGGTGCCCCCTTAGTGGTGTGGGACCACTGTTGCTGTATGCCACTGCCAGGTACATATCCTGTAGTACGGCCAAGATAAATTATCAGTGTTATATGCGGTTGTATGTCCTCTCGGAGTGCGGGTAGCACACATCCAGGGATACCACGAGGTCACAGTGATGCTGTGTGTTCTTCTCTGCTGAGGCCGGCCCTCACCTGGACATGTGAGATGATAGGAAGGTTACATCCAGCTGTGATAAATATTTCAACTGGTGGGGGAGAAGGAGGGGGGATACGTGCACCGAACATGTCTGCAAGATTGTTGCCAATATCCGTGTGTTTGGTGAATGTTAAGTAGGTGTGTATTAACACAGAGCATATCTGAAGCATGTGGTCCATATGTGTAACATAACTGAAGAAGGCCTTGTGGTCATCCATAGTGTTTGTGTCCATTTCCTTCCCAGAGTAGGCCATGGCCATTGTTATGATGGACCATAGCGTAGTACCAGTGCTGACCACAGATGCCTTCCCTTAATGTGAATGTGCTCTGTCCTGCAGTAGCCTCCTGCTATTGTTATACAATCTGCCTCTGTCTGGGGTCCACCGGACAGGATGCCTAACCTTTGTGCATAGGGTCTGGGTTAGAAATGTGTGTGCAAGTTCCATGCAATCTGTGGCATGTCCGTGGTAAGCATTTGCAAAGGAGTCAGCAGTGTGGCTTGTGGCTTCCACTGGCCCAGTGTGCTGCATGGATACCATCTCAGTCCCAGCAAGTGAATAACTGTCTAATCACATACATATCAAAGTAGTCTACTGTGCTGGTGGTGGTGGTGGTGGGATATGTATATCCAGGCCGAGTAACTTCTGTCCACATCACAGTAGTGGACAGTGTCCCACATACAGTACCTTGGGATGAACCCCCAGAGTGAGGTTGTGCATTGCACCTGTCAGTGTGTGCTGATCGATGAGGCATGCTACTATGTTGTGTGGAATGTGGCAGGTATTGTTGCACAGGTGTTGGCTGAGCACTGATATCTGGCCATGTACCTGTGTATCCACCATGACACACACACATGCAACATATGGGAGTAGTAGTATACCACTACACATGAGTGTCATGTATAGTATGTGTGCCATATATATTGCTGACATGGTCTGCTGATATCCTGTTTGTGTTCTCTTCCAGGTAGATGGCGCGACAGCGTAACCCCGCCTACTCTGTGGTGGAAGATGAGGAGATCCACCAGAGCCTGGTGTGGGAGTATAACATCCTGTTTTCCCGCACCAGTCAGAATCAGCAGGAGAGGGCCACACTGTGGCAAGACCTTGTCCGTAGGGTAAATGATATTGGCACGCATAACAGGACATATGAGCAGGTATGACATCACTGCAGTGATTTAATCCGAAGTGTCCGGCAGCGTGCATCAGATATCCACAGGCAACAGGTCGCCACAGGAGGTGGGGTGGCCACACACCCCCCCTCACCAGACTGGAGGGGCTACTCCTAAGTGTTGTGGCTCCAGCCCCGGAACACCAACAGCAGTACACCTGCATTATGATGGAGGCTGGTTCCACACAGCAGCACAACATGGAGCATGCAGGTAATATGCCATATGTACACTTGACTGTTGTGTACACTGTATCATATGCAATATCAATGGCACAGTTGTGCCCACTGACATTAATCTCATCATTTCTGCAGGTCCCTCCAGGGTTACAGCAAGGCAGGCCATCCATGCTGGTGAGTGTGTTTAACATAACCTATAATAGTCCTGATAATGCTAGTAACAGTAGTGTAACTCAGTAGTGCTCTGTGTGTATACTGCGGGGTGTGCATGTGTGCAGGTGTGTCTGTGCCCATGTGTGCATGTGTGCATGTGTGCATGTGTGCGGTTGTGCCTGTGTCCACGTGTGCATCTGTGCATGTGTGCCTGTGTCCACATGTGCATGTGTGCCTGTGTCCACGTGTGCATGTGTGCATGTGTACACGTGACCACGTGTGCATGTGTTTATGCGCCCATGTGTGCATGTGACCACGTGTGCATGTGTGCATGTGTGCATGTGTGCATGTGTCCACGTGTGCATGTGTGCATGTGTGCATGTGTCCACGTGTGCATGTGTCCACGTGTGCATGTCTGCATGTGTGCATGTGTGCATGTGTGCCTGTGTGCATGTGTGCATGTGTGCATGTGTGCCTGTGTGCATGTGTCCACGTGTGCATGTCTGCATGTGTGCCTGTGTCCGTGTGTGCATGTGTGCCTGTGCCCATGTGTGCATGTGTGCCTGTGTCCATGTGTGCATGTGTGCATGTGTCCATGTGTGCATGTGTGTATAAGTGCATCACTGGTAACAATGTCTGGAGACTGTAAACTGTGTTTCCTGTCTTCCTCCCACAGGTTCTGGGGCTGCTCTGGTGACCTGCAGCAGGGAACCTGAATCCTGTGCCACGGCTACTGGTAATGATGATATTTGTGTAATGGTACAGGAAGGTGTGTCAGGGTCTGCCATTGGTCAGCCAATTGACAGTACACAGCTGTCAACCCCATCATTGCGCACAGTCATCCTGCCTGTACATCCTTTGTCACCATTGTCCCTAGGTGATGGACAGGATACAGTGGGCATAGACCAGCGTAATGTGGTACCTGTGGCACATGCGTCCCCACACAGCAGCCATGGGCAGGGTCCTCCGATGGTACCACACAGACAGTTGCCCATGGGTTCTCATGGGAGCATCCGTGGGCGTACTGCCTCTGGCCAACGTGCCCAAAGAGGTCTGTCAACCTCAACTATGTTTCAGACTGTCATGCAGGCACAGTCACGTATGGAAAGGTACACCAGACAGGGTCTGAGGGAGCTGAGAGCATGTCGCACAGCCATGACAGACAGTATGCGTGACATTGCGGATGCTATCCGTAACTTCACCGATGTCATAGACAGACGTTGTGGGGACATATTACAGCAGTTCCACAACCAGATGTCCATGAGCCAGGGCAATGGTGGGCGTTTGCGGCGTCGATGTGGCCGTATGCCGGCAGCAGCAGCAGCTGGCAATCGGCGTGGATGACAACAGGCTCACGCATGCCCCCATAGTGCCAGCAGCAGCCCCAGCAATGCTGGGTCTGTGCTGTCATCGGAACGCCCCAGGAGACTACGTGCACGTGGCTCTGTACAGTCCCAACAGGGACTTGTGTCCAATCAACACACTCCCGCTTCTGATGACAGTACCCAGTCTGGCTTTGTACTGGATACGGTCCGTAGCACCCCTGCCAGGCACAGGTACCGTGTCCGTGCACACAGACACTGATCTGTATGGCCTGCCAGGTGCAGTCTGTGGCTGTCCACAAACCCCTGTATATGGCAGCCATGAGGTGGAACTGTGTGCGTGCATACACACATGAGAAATGTTAACACCTAGGGCAACCACATACACGCACACACTGCACCAACACTGCCCCACCCTGTACTGCTGCCCCTCACCAACACACATACACACACACATGTCAATTGGTGGTATCAGTGGCTGACTCAGGCATACCTAATCCACACCCTGTGCATATGATGACACTGTGCCACCTCCTGCAATCTCCAACATCATTGCGGGAACAGGTAAACACGTTGCTGATGCACAGGGTGACTACATAGAAGTGTATTAGTAGTATCATGTTGGTAACAGTACAGTGTGCTGCTATGACTGTGTGTTAATCCCAGCATGCCTGCTGCAGTAACTGTATGAATGTCCTGAATTGTTATTTGCACCCATAGTACATACCAAAGTATAACAGCTGCACATAATTGCATGCCGGTGGTAAGGTTGTCAACAGATAGCCGCATACATGGGTAGCACAGGGGGAAAGCTAACGCAAGTAGTGATATGCAATGGTGGACATGTACAGTAATGGTGTCAAGTTGCCCACAACGACTATGCCATGTGGATGTTCACGTATGTAGATATGTGTGCAGTACCAATGTAATCCAAATCACAAATAAGTATGACATAATATCGGTTCTACCATGGGCATCTGCGCTGCGTATTCCTGGGTACATGTTGATAGTGCCTACATATTTGCATTGTTACTTACTGTTATTGTTACCCCTTCTTTGTTGTACAATGCACTACTTCCAGCCCTGTTTACTGTAGCTTTGTTTGCATGCATGTTCGCTTGGGGTTCCCTGGAACACTGCTTACACCTGCAATGCAGAGTTACAGTGCTTCTGTAGACTTCTAGTGACATCTGCATAGCGCATTTATACGTATGTCAACTTTACACATGACAGAACGTCACTGTCTGTCCTGTACGCATGTACGTTGCCTGTGACACATTGCACACGTCTTACCTGGCATTTACCCTTGTGTGCAGTCATATATGTCAACGCTATGAAACAGTAGCGGTACACCCACACATACACACCTTCAGTATGTTGTTCCCCATTGGCCCTATGTGTTGGTACTCACCATGGCAATCACACTACTAGGGTAGGATGTGCAAAGGTAACCTGTGAATCGCCTCTATGGTCCAGTTGTGGTTTATGTGAGTCATGTGTCAATGTCACAGCGGCAACATGTATGCAGTCAGCCATCACCCTTGGCCAGGAACGTACAACACATGTGTGGGATGCCACCACACAGCCAATCTGGGGACTGGTCTCTCTGAACCCAGTAATGCCATACCCTGTCAGGTGGCATGTCATATATACTACATCCTGGACAAACGTCAACCCCAATCCCTGCTGCTACTATTGATAATACCCCTGAAGATGTTCCTGATAGTTTTGACCAGTTCTTTATTGAGACATTTCAGGCCCTAGCTAGCCATCTACCTCCTAGCTCCCCTGGTCCTGAAAGTAGCACCCCTAGAAAACTACTTGCGTTCAGCTGCCAACCAGTCACCACTTCACTTCTCCGCACCTTGATTGAAACAGTGAAACCCACTACACTTTCGGCTGATCAACTCCCTGCCGAGTACCTATCAAAACCAGATGATGCTATTGCTTACCCCGTCTCAAAGGTAATCAAAGGAACCATGGTAGAATCTAACTTTCCCACCATCTGGAAAATGTCATATGTAATCCCACTTCACAAAGGAGGCAGCTCTACTGAATTCTCCAATTATAGGCCAATAGCTATACTCTCCACTTGCAAAGATTATGGAAACTTTCGTCATAGACAATTCATGCACCACCTAATCCAAAATCGCATTATGGCAGACACTCAGCATGGCTTACGTCCTCATCACAGCACTACTTCAGGCCTCCTAGCCTTTACTAACACCATAAACCATACTTGCAACACTAATTATATATCCTCAGCCCTCTTTTTGGATCTTTCCAAGGCATACAATATGGTTGATCACCAACTTGTACTCCACACCCTGCAAACTCTGTCTAGATACTGGAGCCTTCCAATGGTTTCAATCCTACCTGCATGTTGACAGCAGGCTGGCCTCTGGCAGAACAAACTCTCTAACCTTCTACCTAACACCCTCAGAGTACCACAAGGCTCTATACTAGGGCCCTTGCTGTTCTCCATCTTCATTAACGACCTTTATACTGTCATCCCAAAAGTCAGCTGTATCCAATATGCTGAAGACTCTACTCTGATCTGCTCAGCCACATCTCCAGTAGAGTTATGGTCAGCTACCCAGACCACCTTTAATACAATAGAAAACTGGCTTTCTGAACATCGTCTGATCCTAAATCCCAAATAAACTAAACTGCTGTTATTTCACCAACACGTAGGTCTACCACTTTCACCGTTACCATAACTTCAACTGATGGCACAATAATCTCCCCTGACCCATCTCCGAAACTATTAGGTGTCATCATAGACAATAATCTCAAATGTGACCTACATGTTACCCAGATTATCAAAGCCATCAATAGAAAACTAGGGTCACTTTACAGAATTAAAGCCTTCCTAGCCCCTCCAGCTAAAGGTGCCATAGCTCGCTCACACCTTGTTTCAACCCTTCTGTATGCATCCCTCTACTCGAATATGAACAAGACTGTCCTTAACAAACACTCAATTTGCTACAACCACATTGCCAGGTTTGCCACTGGGCTGCCTTTTAGGACACATCATTGCATCAATCTAAATCAGCTTGGTTGGCTTGCAATACCCAGCCTAATACAGTATAACCAACTGATTATGGCATATAAAATCCTCTATCATCCAGACAATACTCCTGCACTTCAAATATTATCACCCCCTATAACAATCCTAGACTGCTTCGATCCTCTAACAAATTACTACTTCAGACTAGCAAGTTTAATAACACAGCCGGTGATTCTCTCTTTGCAAACCCTGTAAGTAGATCCTGGAACTCACTTCCAGCTGATATTACCCTACTGTCCACCTTAAGTCAATTTAACAGTAGACTCAAACAACATTTGTCACTTAACTGGCTATGTCAATGCATCAAGCCTGGCTAATTCGAATGTGTAAAATCTGTGAACCACTTTACTGTGTAATTTTAATTTAATCCTGACTTGTGCTCAGGACTAACATTAACCTGTGGAACATGTTTGACTTGCTTACTTATGTAATCTCTGTAAATAATCTGTTTGTAATATGCAATGCTAGTATTATGTAATGCTGTATCTGCTACCCTCGTAGCTTGTCTCCACGGCCTCCCTGAAATGGACATGCATCCAGTTGGACTATCCCAGTCAACAAATGTAGGATAAATAAATAAATAAATAAAATATATTACAGTGACTACAATACAAGTCAGACATTGACACGCACTGACAGCATGCTGAACACACTGGGGCATACGTGGGGACTCAGAATAGCAGCCTGCCTGGGCATCAGACACCTCCGCAGCTGGCACACAGGCATATGTTCCGTCGGAACAGAGCACATGCCACACATGGCACGCATATCCCCTGTGCCACACACTCACAGCCTGTAGGGCTACACAACACACCTGCTACAGACGTGTCAGATACCTGTCTTGTGTGCTGCACTGGGGTCCTGCTCAACAGGCTGTATCTGGTGAAGGTCACAGTGATATGCCTCAGGGGCACTATGGTCCACCACAGCACACATGCATACAGGTCAGTCAGAGGCATGGACAGATATGACTCACTCATTGACCATGCCAGTATGGCTGCCTGAGACATACCTCCCTGGACTACATGATAGGGAACATAGAATGGATCTCTCAGCATGTGGCACAGGCCAGTATGAGCCTGATGTTGGTTGCCAACATACCTCACCAGGTATTCTACCACTATATGTGGGAAGGGTGTTGTATGTCTACATTATGCTCAGTCTCCACTGTCATTCATAGGGTATCCACTGGCTGTCAACGTGTGCTTACATGCTAGGGAAGCCACAATGGTGTGCAAGGGTCATCTTGCACGTGACACCCATGGCCCGATGTATAATGGCAAAGCTCCTTGGTACACACATACTGCCTTATGCTGCAGGACATGGTTTACATAGCGACCTCCGTGGGTATCACACAGGTTAGGACACTAACAGTGCTGCTGCACAACAACAGCAGTGTACACTGGAAGATGCATGCACCAGACACTGCCCTCAGCATGGTGAACTGCAATGTCTGTGCAGTACCAGATTCATGATTCATGGCTCACAGGTGTTACCCATCACTGACAGGTTATGCCCCATACCATGCCTGTCGTCCCCTACACATGTAACACACATGGATAGGGGGGTATCCCAAGGTAAGACAGATACACACACCTCCAGGTTGTTGGCACAGCACAAACCATCAGGGCCTACTCATGTGCAGCTAACAGTGTGTCGGACTGCCATCTGGTTCATAGCCTGGCACACACAACCCTCCCATACACATGAAGACCACCTATCCTCCATAACAACACTGGCAATATGACAGTCTCAAGAACTGTGTTTATATGGCTGGACTGCATCCAGCCAAACATTGTGTGTGAGCATTACTGTAGCTACAACGCACTAGTTGAAGGGTTCACAGCATGTGGTCACTGAATTGCAGTGGAATGACATGTTACCACTACCACAACAGGTGGGAACATGGAGCACCTGTACATCGACTACATGTACACTATATGGCCCAGACCAGATGTGTATCACCTGCTGTAGGTCTTTCACCATAGACACCCACACTGTATAGACATACCACGAGTGGACCCTGCACAGTAAGACACAGTCATATTGGTATACATTGCAAATACCATTTATCCACTCGAGGCATGTGTCAGACATGGTAACTACTGCAGGTCACAGGTATTTATGTGTATGTGTCACACACATACATCATGTGTGCAATGCCATTGCTGGTTTAGGCAATGGCATGCATTGTTATGTACAAACACCCACACAAGGTCATACTGTGTGACACAACCACACGTGACAGTTGTGGGTTACCAAAACATACCTATTTGTACTCTGACAATGGTAATAGACACAGTAGCAGAGCACACTATTGGCATTACTAGCCAACTAGCCCTGTTTGGCTGTGCTGATAGTGTGATGACATCCCCTGTGTTTACTGGGGGAGTATGCAGCATCTGGTGTATTGTAGTATTTGCTAAAAGGATCTGTTCTCTCACACTTGCATTTACACACACCCTACTACCCCCACACACATGCACACTTGCCATTTGCAGGATTCATTCCCCTACCTAACTAAGCCATGACACGTGAGAGAGATGCATTAGCAAAGCACACTATTCAGTTTACTAGATCGTTCCTCTTCTCTGGCTATACTTATAGGGTGCTGACAACATCAGTATTTTGAAAGGGTAATGTGCATCAGGTAGTGTGATCTCCTGATTGCCAAAACTAACATGTTTTTTATACAGAAATGTACACACACAAACTCCCCACATCCAAACACACACACATGCCATTTACAGGTTTCAAACTCCTACCTAACTACATTACGATACTTGGGAGAGACGCATTAGCAGAGTGCGCTATTCACATGACTGGGAGGCTTCCCTTCTCCTGCTGTACTTATAGGGTGCTGACATCATCTGTTTTTAGAAAGGGGAGTGTGCATCCTGTAGTGGGTTCTCCCAGTTGCCAAAAGGGACATTTCCCATACACAAATTTCACACACACAGTAACCCCCCCTCATCCAAACACACACACACTTGCCATTTGCAGGATTCAAACCACTACCTAACTATGTTATGACACTCAAGATGGATGCATTAGCAGAGCACGCTATTTGCATTACTGGGAGGCCTCCCTTCTCCTGCTGTACTTATAGGGTGCTGACATCATCTGTGTTTAGAAAGGGGAGTGTGCATCCTGTAGTGTGTTCTCCCAGTTGCCAAAAGGGACATTTCCTTCACACAAATTTGCACACACAGTAACCCCCCTCATCTAAACACACACACTTGCCATTTGCAGGATTCAAACCACTACCTAACTATGTTATGACACTTGAGACGGACGCATTAGCAGAGTGCGCGATTCGCATTACTGGTAGGCTTCCCTTCTCCTGCTGTACTTATAGGGTGCTGACATCATCTGTGTTTAGAAAGGGGAGTGTGCATCGTGTATTGTGTTCTCCCAGTTGCCAAAAGGGACATTTCTCTCACACAAATTTGCACATACACAGTAACCCCCCTCATCCAAACACGCACACTTGCAATTTGCAGGATTCAAACCACTACCTAACTATGTTATGACACTCGAGATGGACGCATTAGCAGAGCGCGCTATTCGCATTACTGGGAGGCTTCCCTTCTCCTGCTGTACTTATGGAGTGCTGACATCATCAGTGTTTAGTAAGGGGAATGTGCATCCTTTAGTGTGTTTTCCCAGTTGCCAAAAGGGACATTCCCCTCTCACAGCCTTTCACACACACAAACCCCACTCACCCACACACACTCTGAGCATTTGCAGGATTCGAACCCCTACCTAACTATATTATGACACTTGAGAGAGACGCATTAGCAGAGGACACTATCCGAATTACTGGGCATCTGTTCTGCACCTGTAGTATTTCTAGGGTGCTGACATCTTTATTTCTACAGAGGTATGTAGATGTAGTGCTACCTGTCAGGTGGGGGATAGCATATATATGCATTTGCAGCCACCTACGTCAGGGTCAGATATGCACATCGCACTGGCAGGTTATGTTCTATACCATGCTTTGGGACCACAGGACCTGTAACACACAACACAACCAGTCCAGAACACCACACCCACATCCAGGACACACACTTAGCGTTCCTGGGAACAGTGCCAGGATGTGCAGGTATTCATATACACCATTCCAGTTGTTAACATCAGGTACAGGCATATTGTGTGTGAGAACTACTCAGGCCTCTACCACTTTACCCTACAGCCACTACAATTTGTGGGTCCATGTGCTATGGCAGAACCACACACCACAGCCACATGGGTGAATACATATTGCACCTGTCCATCTGCAACGTGGGTACTCACTGTTCCACACCAGAGGTAGACCACCATTGTTGATATCTGACCATATCCACCTTTCCCTGGACATCCATATCTCATCTCCACCCCCAGGCAAGGTTGTCACTGCACACAAACTGTGTTTAGCACAAGCAGACTCTACACTTGTGTAGACTGGGGTGGATGACTTCAGAGGACCCATGCTGGAGGACTATACTGGCCACTCAGCAGAATCCTTGACAATTGCATCCTGTGAGCATGTGTACAGTTTGCATTGGTCATGCTATCCCACATATACCCATGACTGCTCCACAACAAGACACCTGTCAGCTGTACACCAGCCATATATGCACCGTTCAACAGACAGAGTGACCTAATACATTGCAGAGCTGTAGCCCACAGAAGGAGGGCATCTGTGGACAGTTCCAGCATGGCACTTCATTCACACATACTCATTACAACACAGCGTTGACAGTGGAATCATCCAGAGAATGCAGATAGGGCTCCCCTCAGTCTCTTATTGATGGACACCTACTGTCAGAGATCCTCAGCAACCCTCTCACAGCACACACCGACAACATGGCTGTGGCTTAGCACATTCAATCCCTGAGACCTCCACGGTGCCCCTGCTTGACAGAGGCACAGCTCACTAGCCTCACATGTTGCCTTCTGTGACCTACTTTACAGTGGCACGGTAGCCTACTATCCTGGGGATGCAGATGCCAAGTACACTCTGGCTGAGCTGTCATTCCCTGGGGCAAGAAGCCTAGTATTGACCTCTACACCCATATGTTCAATTGTCGGATGCACAATATTTGTTGTGCTGTTCTACTGTTTGCAGGTCTTTATTGCCATAGCATTCCCTGTTCCTATGACCAACTTGTGTATCTGTGGCAGATGTTTGCATATGACAGCGATCCACTATATCACTTATGTCTCTGTGGTCATTTACTGTGTGCACTGGGCTGATTGCTGTGTTGTGGTTGGTTCCTGGACTGACACGTACAAATACCAGATATGTGTGGCCAACTGCTACACGGAGATATGGCCTAAGTGTGTGATCATGCCCAGTTCAGCCTTTCCATGGCATGTTGTCTGACATATGCCTCATTTATCAAAGTGTGCGAGCATGCCCAGTGTGAGCTTTCCATATGTTGCACTCTGAAGTCCACCACATATTTGGGTGTGTGTGACCTTCGACAATATCGCACGTTTATGATTGTGTGTTGAGTGTCATGTTGTGTACTAACTGGCCAACTGCTTCGTGTCTGCCACAACAGGGATTATACTGTGCCTGCAGGAATTGCATGGGATACTTTGCAGACAGTTCTCAACATACTTTCATAATGACCTAACACTGTAGTACTGTATAGTGTCCTGGTTCGGTACTTTCACTGTGGTGGACAGTATCCTGGGCTTTAGTCCTATGACTGCTTGACATCTTCATAGTGAGCACAACAGACTGTGTAGGGGCCAGTTGTGCACATATGACCATGTTGCAATATGTTCAGATATGGACTACCTACACCAGGCTCGTCCAACATTGCTAGTGTATTCCACAACATGGGTGGACATTGGCAAACACTAGCGATATTCCGTAGGCCATTTCTGATGCTAGTCACATTGTGTGTTTGTCCTTCGACACACATTGTAACTGGAGTTTGCCATTACATATGTCATGGTTGGTATACTGTGCCTCCGTCTACCTCTGACATAACAGTGATACCCAGGGTAGCCTACCATCTCCCATACACTCATCAGGATGCCTCTTGAGGGGTGTCAATATGTAGCTCTCTGGCTGACCTGTACCAGGAGTTTACTGAAGTGTGGGGGTGCCTTCTGTGTTATGGATCATTCTGTACAGCTTGTCCTATGTATGTCAGTGCTGGGGTTCAGGTCTCTCATGTGCATAGCTCACTGCCATTCAGATTGTACAAGGTGCAACATGTTCATTCATTCCAGGTTGGACATGGCTTCATACATCAGGCACAGCTTTCCTGTAGCTGGGAAGGATGGCGGTGTGTGGGGCTGCAGTTTGTTTACTCAGGCAACACATGACATCTGTTCATGCTCTTTGCTACCCCTGGTGGGGTACTGTTGTGGACTTTACAGTTGATGGAGGTGTCTGCTGTGGTATATCCCACAGGGGCTATTGTAGTCAGTTGTGATGCTGATGGAGGATGGCTGCAGAGCCACAGTCAGTTCCCCTTATCTACATCTGCCAGCCTTCATGTTTGGGTGGGTATATGGTACATGTTTCTGCGAACACTACAGCCACATGTTTGTCCAGTGCAGGATATTTATCACCTTTTGTACCCAGGTCTCACATTACATGTTAGGTACCTCATGGGTTAACACCTGTGTGGTAATCTGTGGGCACTTACTGTATATCCACGGTGGTTGTCTATGCACAGTTCTGCAATCAGTTTGCTGACATGGCTATGGCTACAGTTGTCTGTTTGTAGGTGGCCCTTTTGTGGGTTGCTTGTGTCAGCTGGGGGTTGGATATGGTGGGCTGTTTGTACTCCTCTGCATACATGCTCAGTCACAGTCCTTCCATGTTGGCCTATACCTATGGGACATGTATACAGAACGGGGGTGGGGGGGCCAAGACCAGGCCTTGTGGGATGCCACTCATATCCGCTTTGTAGTCTGACATGGATACGGCATGTCTGACCATGTCAGTTCTGTCCTTGGTCTGCTTTGCAACCCCTCTACTGACATAGGGGTGTATATTTAAGCTGGTGAACATATCCATACTGAACACGTACGGTATTGTCTAGAAGCATGTGCACGGTCCAGCTACGCTGTGTGGACCACATAGCCCTCATCAATGACCTTAATGACTGCTTCAAATGGGTCAGACATGTTTAGGGGCCGGTTCTGCAGTTACAACAGCCACAGTGTGTAGGGTCCAGTATCAGTAGTTCCACTTTAGCCTTCTGTCTGCGGTACATACTGATCCTTTCCATAGCTGTGCAGAACTAGCTTGTCAGGATCCTGGGGTGGTAGTTTGGAGTATCCATTCAGGCAACACCTATGTTGTGATGGACCACTGTTGTTGTACACTGCTCTTTGGGTACATATCCTGTGGTAAGGCTGACACTGGCCAGTAGTGTGATTTTGCATTCCATTATTCTTGGGGTCCATGTTGGCCTCAGCACAAGACACCATCACATACCTTTGCTGCTGTGTGTTCTGCTTTGCAGATGATGGCTGTTACCTCAGCATCTGCAATGTCAGGGGACCATCTGCTGGGATAGGTATTTTGCACTCGGGGGGGGGTGTTTGCACTGCACCTGACAGGTTGTATGTTAGCAATATGTGTGTGTGTTTGGTATGTTGTTTGTAATATCTGTGTGATTCGGAGCATATCTGTGGATGCCCAACATGGTTCCTACCATCAGTTGGGTAAGCCTTGTGATTATCCTTAGTGTCCTGTACGTTTTGTATCTTCATAGGTTCATGGGTTCATAGTAGGCTAGACACCCTAGGCCATTAGTAAGCCTAGCTAAAGTGTGTGCGTCTTTCACCACCCCTTGCTATGTTCAATTATGGCCATTTATGAGGTTCTTCACTGTGTCTCTGTCTGGTCGTGACACAGTGGGGACCCCCAGTATACATGTACGGTCATCCATCCACTTGGCAATATTCCTGTTGAGGGGTGTCAGTGGGGGGCTCTGCCTACCATGGATTGGGATCCTGTTTCTGGGTGTGGGGAGCCTATGGGTTATGTATCTGTCCCTCCAGCACATCTTATTTCATTATGTGTTGAGGTTGACATCTGTGACTCTCACAGCTCCAATGGCTTTGATTTCCTGTGGTGTAGCATGTCCATTACTCCTGTGTTGGACATGGCCTTGTACAACAGACATACAATGCCTCTGTGTAGGCAGTGTGTGACTGCAGTCAGCTGGGGTGTCTACAGCCAGGCAGCATATGACATATATTTCACACCCTTTATCCTGTTGGTGGGGTAACAATGAGGTCTTCCGAACCGCTGCAGGTGTCACGTATGGTACATCCCATATGAGTCATTGTACTAGATTATGGATCTGAAAAGGGAACAGTACAGCGGCACAGTGACCTCTGTTGATGTTGATGTGAATCCTTTCATGATACGGTGTCCAGTATCAACAGTCTTCATAGCCACATTGGCATTGTGGCTGTCACATGACAGATTAATGTCGACCTGTGTCCCTAGGTCCCTGATTACTCCTTGCATACATAATGGTTTGACACCTATGTGGTACTTTGTGTGTACCTTGTCTGGTATTTGGTGGGACATTCATACTGTCCAGTGTCTTCGGATGTCTGGGTGGAGTTCTTGTCTGTGAGAGTGTGGTCTGTTGCATGCTACAGACTGTACAGCAGTTTTGACTACAGTTATGTGCACATGGGTGGTGTCCGCTGCTTTGTGCATTGTCAGTTACCTGGCTATATGGGTGTCTGTGCTGCATATGGATACTCCCCCTTCTTTGATGTCTTGGTGCAGGTGTTGGGGCCATAACACATGATATGTGGTATAACCTAGTAGTGCTGGTGTGCTATCACTAGGCTTGCAGCAGGCTTCTGTCACTGGACAGACATCAATGTTCTCCATAATGGGAAGTGCCTCAGGGGCATGCATATTGCAGTTTACACATCTGGCATTGGTCAGCATTACCCTTATGTTTCCTACCACTTATGTTTTCTAGGGTGGTGGGTAGTCTTTTTGGCCTTGCCTACATACGGCTCTATGGAGGCGACAAAGGCCTTATCCAGTATCCAGATGCACACGGGTAACAGCTGACAGCCATCCCTGTAACAGCAGCATGGCTTGTCATGCTTGACATCTCAAGCAGACACACATTAGACCCTCTTGGACTGACAGCTGTAACTGTGCCAGCTGTTAAACATGAGCATTCTGTGTTTGTACTGTGGCATCATTCTTGGTGAGGGTTGGATGCTGCACACAGCCAGTGTCATCCCGCCCTGGGGTACATACTCGGTGGGACCATCCATGTCTCATTTGATGTTGACCAGGGAGGTACATCTCAGGTAATTCACACCAGCATGGACATTGAGTGCATCATATTTCTGCTTGCTTTGGGGTGACCTGCGTACTTGTGTTAAGTGGCATTTTGTGGCAGCCTACAAGCAGCTTACTCTACCCTTTCCCTTGTTCAGTCTGGTGAGTGGGACAGCTGTGTGTCTGCCTATACAGACACCTATTACGACTGTATCAGGCATGTTGTTTCTCCTTCGGGCCTGTGACTGTTTGGCACACCAGCTTTGTGTACTATTCATTGCATGTGCTATGTTTGAAGGTTGTGGTTGCTTGTGATCTACTTTGGAGGCTTCTGTTGGTATGGTGTGTTTGTAATTAAGGCCACCGGGAATATTTGTCTGTGTTTATGTGTTTGGTTTACAGTTGTGGTAGGTCTATGTGGGACTGAGTTTGTGGTGTATGTGGTTACCTTCTCCTCCTGACTAGTGTTGACAGTACTGAGTTGTTGGAGCTCAACCTCTGGTTTGGAAACATGGATGCATCTATCACATATGTTTGTATTTATTGGGGGGTGTTGTGGTTGTCTGTGTACTTGGTACTGGCGTCACATTGCCTCTGGATTCACAGATTATACTTGTTGTGGCTGGACTTAGTGGATTGTATGTTTGGACATATGTTGTTGCCATACTACTGGTCAGTGATTACTTCCCTTTTTATGTTTGCTCTATCATGTGTAACTTCCTCATTCTCTTGCATGGTTTGGTAATGGCTGGAGGCCAGCATGCCAGATGTCTGTGTGTATGGCATTGTGTGTTGTTGTTATTTGTGATTGCATACTCCAAGCATTCCTGGCTGTGTTCATGGAATGCCTGTATAACATGTTCTGTGGTGTGTCCCATATTCTTCACTTGCACAGGGCCTTTTGTGGATTCAACATCGGTTTTGAGGGCTGCAACCTATACTTTACACATATTTTTCACTGTGGTATTCTGGCCAGGGACTGGGGTCAGGGTGTGTATATCCAGTGTGATTACTCTATGGTCTTGTCTTACCAGTGAGGGGTACACTTCTCATCTTGCCATCCAGTACCCATGTTGCTGATTATCACATCCAGTATGCTTACCCCTCTTGTGGGAGTAGTACATTGTTCCTGAGCATTTTGGTTTATGGAATCTGGGTAATTTTCTCCTACTGTGTTGGTGCTAGTACAATGCTACCGGTGTATGTCTGGGTATTTTCAGTCAAGCAATATAATGTGGTTTGGGGGGCTTGATATATTCATGTATTCCGACATAGGCCAGGTGCTGTTCCTGGTATTAGGACAGTAGTCTGCAGCAGGCTATATACTGTGAGGCAGTTTTAGCCATTGGTATTTGACCATGGCTATTCCATGCTGCTTCTTGTTGTGGTACCAACATGAGGGTGTGGTTATCCTTGCCATTTCTTGCTAGTCACCCTCCTTTTGTAGCTTGTTCCATGTTTTGCGGCTGTACAGCACAGTATGAGGTGTGACCTGGTAGTGTTAGGGCGCTGATGTGAGCCTTGCCCAGTTCTCTATTACAGGACTGGTATCTACATTCTCCTTACTGTGTGCATTTACACTGCACACATCTTGCTGTTTATACATCTGTCATGGGGTAGTATTACATCTAGGTTCCTATCCCTTGTAGAACCTATGAAGGTGGGTTTGTGTTTTGAGACTTACCTATTCAGGGCATGCTGTGGGTACTGACAGCCTTTGCCGGTATCCATGGGGCATGGCATGATAGGTGCACGCCACCCCTAGCAGGTGGTGCATCATGTCAAGCTCCGCATATCTTCCCAGCCTGTAACACATTGGCTCCCCTTTGACTGACTGCATTACTTCAGCCAATTATTGTACTTGATCTTCTTGTCTTCATAGTGTGGCATCATGCTTGGTGAGGGTGAGATGTTAGGCAGGGTCTTCATGTTTACATATACTAGATGGTGTTACATTGCTTAACACATGACAATCATGCCTCAGGTGGTACTGCAGGGCTGCCTCTGTCGGATGCACATACTACACTCCCTGTACATATTTGAGAGCAGGTTGTGTCATGTTAGGCATCCCTGTTACTATATGAGTGAGTCAGAGAGGGGTATCATTCCCAGGGTTCCTACTGAGTCAGTGTATGTGCTATGCGTTGCCTCTTTGCCAAGGCCAGGGCATATTGGGCACGCCTCCTTCTGCCTACTGGGGCAGGCTCAGGTTGTTCCTCCTCCGAGTCACGCTCTGCCTGTGATGGCCTTGGCAATGGTGGGGGGCTGTTTGGCCCGGCCCTATGCTGGTCCTGCTGCAGCTGTTTTCGCAAGATCATATTATGTAGCATAGCACATACCATGACAATTTGGGTACATGTAGTTGGTGTGTACTGCAAGGCTCCACCAGATGTGTCCAGACACCGGAACCATGACTTGAGCAGCTCAAACACACGCTCTATTACATTACGTGTTTGTGCATGTGCCTCATTATGGCGTTCCTGTTCAGGTGTGTGTGCATTTCTGATGGGTGTCTTCAGCCACGGCTCCAGTGCATAACCTGCATCCTCAACTAGGTATCCGTGTGGGATGTCCCCATTGGCAAATGTCTGGTAAAGCTGCATCAAATGCCAGATGTGGGAATTGTGATAACTCCCAGGGCAGCCAGCACACACATTCATTATTATGCCCTGGGCATCACACACGACCTGGCAGTTGATGGATGGGAAGCCCTTGCGGTTAATGTAGGCGCTACCCCGCTCACCGGCTGGTGCTTTGATGCGTATGTGCGTGCAGTCTATTGCACCCACTACCTCAGGGTGTTCCGCTATTTGCTGGAAGAGACGCATATTGC
This sequence comes from Protopterus annectens, assembly GCF_019279795.1. Taxonomy (NCBI): domain Eukaryota; kingdom Metazoa; phylum Chordata; order Ceratodontiformes; family Protopteridae; genus Protopterus; species Protopterus annectens. Next base: position 1,304,066,007 of record NC_056747.1, read on the forward strand.
TGGCCAATACCTCACGGGCATTGGGGAAATATACATGATCACCGACATGTGCTGACATGGCATCCAGGAACTGGTGTAGTACCCTGGAGGCTGATGCCTGTGATATCCCCATCATATCACCAGTTGGTCTCTGGAAGGTACCTGCTGCTAGTATTCTTAGGCCAACACATACCTTGGTTTCCACTGGGATGGGTTCCCCTCTGTTGGTTCTGTGTGTGAGGCGTGGCCTGCACAGCTCAACAATTTGCTGCAGGAGCTCTCTGTCCACTCTATAGTGCTCTACTATCTCCAACTCATGTAACCCGTGGTAGGTGACCCTGGGCCTGTACACTCTTCTCCGTCTCCTCACTGTGGGTTGTCTGGCACCATCTGCATTGTCACCACCCTCAGCAAGTCACCTATATCTCATTATGACAGCTATGGCAGCCCCTAACATTTCTGCACTGAGTGAAGCTTCTTCAGTTTTCACTTCTATTAGCTTACTCCTGTCTTGCAGTGTCTCTTAATGGAAACATCCTGCACTACTGTTTGCAGAGTTTTAAGTGCTGGGCTGGGCTACTATTCTGCCTGTGTAATTGCCTGCTTCTAATTGTTTTCACCTGCTAGCTTCAGCTGTTATCCCTACTAGCTTCCTATTAATTCTGTTGCTTCCTTTTTCCTCTCTGTTTCCTCAGGGGGGAGCAACATGCATACTATCTGAAACACGCTCACAGTGGCTTACACGCGTGCACACGTGCTTACACGGTTCAGAATCTACTTATTCGGGTTAAAACACGTGTGCACCCGCGCAAACACTGTTACACGTCTGCCAACAGCCTCTAACATACTCAGCCTGCCCTACACGCGCGCACACCCGCGCAAACAGTGTTAAACATCTCCCAACATGCTCCCAAATGCTCACACTGCCTTACACGTGCGCACACTGTCCTACTCACGCTTCATGGTGCGCACACGTGCGCATGCATGCCCAGCAAGAAACTTTGGTGTAAGTAACAGTGTACACCTTCCATTTCTTGACTTTCCATGACTTATCTAGTGGCACACCTCTTTCCATTATCTGTGCCTGTCATTTGTCATGTTACACTGGCCTCCAATGAACTGCATTTCTTTCTACCATTCCCCCCTGTGATGTCACCTATCTCCTACTCTATTCCTCCCCCTTATGTATCTCTTACACTACTCAGACTGTGCTCATTTGCTATGTGACTGTGAGATTCAGTATCCGAACCCTCATTTACATGAGATTGCCTACTAATGCTTAGTTACATGTCTTAGACTCAGCTTCCCCTTAGCAACCACTACACGGTGGCCATGTTGGTTTTGGTCTGCTGGTCCCTGCATTGTCATTCCATGTATTGCATGAAACCCACATTTGTGGGTTTATAACCTTCTTTTATGGTTTTATACAGCGCAGCCCGTTTGCTGGGCTGCGCTTGTTTAAACATCGGCGAAAAAAAACAATATAATTTTATCATTTTGCCATCGGGTTGTATTGCCAATGGCCACATATTTGGCCATTGGCATGCTGCCTGAGTCATATGCAACCTTTTTTTGGAGCTGACATCGCTCCATTGTGGAATTTGCAGAAATGTACTCAGTTGTCAACTGAGTACATTTCTGCAGCTAAAACGTCTCCTACACGGACTGGTTTCTGCTTCGTGGATCTCTAATATACCTCATTTGCATACCTTTCAGATGCAAGTAAGGTATTTAGCATGTCCACGCCCAGTCCGTGTAAGAGACGTTTTAGCTGGTCTCTTACACAGAGCTTAGGGCTGTTCCTGGATCGCGAGGCTTGCATGGAGTGTTGCACGTCTCTTACACTCCGTGCAAGCCTTCGTGAATCCTGCCCCTAGTCATTGTGCAACAGAGGTCACCAAAGTGAAAAAAACATCACAGTGAGAGTCTGAGTCTCAGGTACTAGGCAGACATTTTAAAACTTAGAAAATTATGAAATAAAAGCAAGTATCACTCGTGGACGTAAAAAAATAAAAAATAAAAAGACTGAAATATCCAAAAAGGTACAAAAGTGAAGACAAAAAATTTTAAGATGCAATGGTGAAGATACAAAAATTGTATTAAGCACCTCCATCCATTAAAGCAAAAAGAACTTCATCAGAATAATAAATTTAAATCCAAAAAGCATTAAATACTATTAAGAGTTACATGACAAAATTACAATCAAACACTTAAAGTGACAAGAAGAAAATAATTGTTAAAAATCTCATTATAAAAATAAAAGAATTATTACTGAATAATACACGAAAAACAGAGTTTTTACTCTAAAACCAGAAGTACATAATTAGTTGTGCATTTGTAGTTTTATCAGTCTTCTATTTTTTGAAAAAGCATTTAATATTAAGAGTATCATACACTCCAGAATATTATCTGCATGAAGTCTAATCTGCCAAATACTGTCCTTCATTTCTAACCTGTATTTATAGTCACCAAATCTTAGAGAAAGCATATGGCAGGGTGCCTAGAGAGGAGTTGTGGTATTGTATGAGGAAGTCGGGAGTGTTAGAGAAGTATGTAAGTGGTACAGGATATGTACGAAGGTAGTGTGACAGTGATGAGGTCTGTGGTGGGAGTGACAGATATGTTTAAGGTGGAGGTGGGATTACATCAAGGATCAGCTCTGAGCCCTTTCTTATTTGCAATGTTGATGGGCAGGCTGACAGACAAGATCAGACAGGAGTCCCTGTAGACTATGATGCTTATGGATGACGTGATTTGAAATGAGAGTAAGGAACAGGTAAATGAGACCCTGAAGAGGTGGACAGATGTTTTAGACAGGAGAGGAATGAAGGTCAGCAGGACTAAGACAGAATATATGTGTGTGAATGAGAGGGAAGACAGAGGAATAATGAGGATGCCAGGAGTAGAGTTGGCAAAGCTGGATGAGTTTAAATACTTGGGATTAACAGTTCAGAGTAATGATGAGTGTAGAAGAGAGGTGAAGAAGAGAGTACAGGCAGGGTGGAGTGGTTAGTGAAGAGTGTCAGGAGTGATTTGTCCTAGACGGTACCAGTAAGAGTGAAAGGGAAAGTCTACAAGATGGTGGTGAGACCAGCAATGTTATATGGGCTGGAGACAGTGGCACTGATGAAAAGACAGGAATCAGAGCTGGAGATGGCAGAGTTAAAGATGTTAAGATTTGCAATGGGCATGACTTTGACAGTGTGCGTTCTGTCAGTGAGCCAGTTGGCTAGCCATCTAGTAATGTATGGGTTAATCCCCAGATGGGAGATTTTCTCTATGATTGTGTCAAAGGCCTTGGCTAAATTGGCATAGATGGAATGCCCTGTTATCCCTCATCCAGGGCTTTTGAGACATTATCAAAGAGGTCCACTAGGTTTAATAAGCAAGATCTATCCTTGACAAAACTAAAATTGGTTGGGTCAAAGGTGATGAAGGTCACCTATGTCTCTGTGGATAAGGTCCATAATGACTCTTTCCATAGCCTTGCAGATAAGGCTGGTTAGGCTTATGTGTCAATAGCTCTAATTCTGCAGGTTACCAGACTGACATGCATTGTATATCACACAACATTTTATATTAATTTATGTAGTGTAGCTGATATATGTGTGAAAAGTACTGAGACACCAGGATTGCAGTGCATGGGGGAAGGCAACACATGGCTGTATTGTAAATACATGACATATTGTTAGATACGGCTTTTAGCTTGCTATGTTTCAACATGTAAATTCATGCCATAAAGAGTAAATAGACAGTAAATGGCAGTAATAAATGCTAGTAGGGATTTTGCATAGTGCAGTGACAAGCAGCTGGTTTACACAATGGTTAGCAAAGTGTTTGTGCAGGCAAGATGCACATTTCTATTACTTACCCTGTTTGCACATATTTAAGCAATGTGCAAATGCAAGCTGCATTGCTAAAAGTCCGAGAGTTAGTATTTAGTCTATGAAACACACCTGTTGCTTAGCTGACTTTGTGGCAGCAGGTGTAAATGCATTAACACATTTATTTCTGAGCCCAGATGATACTGAGTTTGAATCCAGGCATATCTAGTACTTTTAAATAAACAGTGATAATGCAGTGACATGATGGCATAGTGCAGTATGGTTAGGTGGCATTGCCTGTAGGTAACCACAGCGTTGTACAGCTACTCATCATTGCTTGGTATCTAAGCGTGATGCCAAACATAGAGGCTAAAAAGTGAAAGGATCCATTACTTATTCTGGTACTTATGTGTGTTGTGTGTGATTCTGTTTTTGAAATTATAGATATTAAAATGTGGTAGATAGGAAAGTGGTGAAATGGAGTGAAAGCAGGGGGAAGAAAAAGAGAAAGCAATACAGGAATGTGCAGGTGGGAGGTAGGAAAGAAACATAGCTATCCATTTTGTCAACAGTAAAACTGATAATATATGCAGATTATTAGCTGAATTTGGACTGTCACCTCCAGAAAGAAGGTGACAACAATGCAATCATGTTGTACAGCCAATTGGACTGAATCGTGTGTGTCAAGAAAAGACTTGTGTGAAATGGAGACCTATGTATGATATGATATATATATATATATATATATATATATATATATATATATATATATGTATTTTTTTTTTTTTTTTTTTTTTTTTTTTTTGTCGGATAGGTGCCCATTTTTTAAATTCAGTAATAGAGGAATTCTGGGTAAGGGATATAGGTATGTCTGGGTTAGGTAAGTTGGGGTAGGTGAGGAAATAAATGCAAACAAACAAGACAAACAAGACAAGAGACAGGGATGATGAGGGACACAAAATGTTGGGAGACACCATGACTGGGTTGAGGGAGAAAACAACACAGGCTTATGCCCATAAAACTTGGAGACAGTGAGAACTGAGTCCTTACCAGTTAGACTGGGATCACTGTCCCCTTACTCCACTGGTGGCTGGAATGTTTGACTTCTTCTCCTCCTATGTACCAAGAGGGAGAGCAGCCTCTCCATCTTGTGTAGGCTTACACTAATGGTGCACTGCATAACCCTACACACCAACCCTGGCATCTGCCGGTGGATGAGGAAATCACCACCTCTGCCACTGGTCCTGGAGAGTACCACTACACCAGCTGCTGGGGTAGTACTACCTGAGGGTGCAGGTTGTTTAGAGGCAGGAGAGGCAGTGCAGCCAGGTTGGGTCCCAGATGTGCTAGGCATCGGTGCTGGAGTCGGTGCAGCAGGGGCAGGCTGAGCCGCTGGGGTTAGCCTACTTTGCTGTGATGTGTAGCATTTAGTGATGTGGTATATATGAATGACATGGAGATATTTTGACAACACATAATAGAAAATAAAAAAGAGAGATAAGGGCTGGGGGTGAGAGGAAAAAAAAAGGTAAAATTAGTAGCACCATATGTGACATAGAATGCATTAACACAATTATACAAATATTTCATCTGAAGTATGACATTTAAGTATACATCCTAACAAACACACACTGTAACTACAGGAAGCTAGCAGTAATGCTTGAAAATGTGCATATTTTGCACATTTGTGTGTTCCAGTTATAGAGATTACAGTTAACAGCGGGGCATTGGTGCCACTTGTATAGAGTTTAATTTAATATAAATATTATTAAAGAAATGCAGTATTGCATAGTTGTGATTTGTGGTATTTGAACCCACAACCCTTGACTATGGTCTAGTATTTGAATCCTAAAGTTGGTATGTGCTACTTAGTAATGCATTCATGCTTCCTTTTACAGTTAGGATATGCATGCTCAGTTTGCTACAACTGTATAAAAAAAACAAAAATCTATGTTTAAACTTTTAAAGATACATATACATATACAGATACATATACCACTTGCTTTCCTCAGTCTCTCCATTTGAGCAACATTAGCTGACATTCAACATTAGCTGGGGAAAGAACAGAAGAACATTATGCATACCAGTCTTGCTTATATTTAGCTTTCTAACTATTATAAGTACTCTCTTATTGTCATACTTGCACACCTGTGGAATGTATGCAGTCTCAAACTCATTCAACCAACGGTTGAAGGTATACCTTTTATGCATCCTTAGGTCATTAAAATGATGCCTACACTGCTCTCCAGTGTTTGGAATTCCAGTAGCACTGGATACAGCTTGAGCCAAACTATTCCACACCTCAAACTTGTACTGGGAGCCAGAATAGTTCCCCTGCTGAAGCTTTTGGCTGTTGCACTTTATCATGACTGCAATAAATATCCTGGACTCCTGGACACCCCGCCTCTATGCCCTACACTGGGCACCTTCCCATCTAATGCCAGACATGTCTAACACCCAAACTAGAGTAATGGTAGCTGATGCTTTACTGCCAGTTTCGTTTATCACATTTACTGGTAGTGCACAAACCCAAGCAATAATGCAAACCACGTTTGTGCAATGTTAAGTGGAGGACAGCAGTGCCAAGCATAGAGGAAATAAATACTTGAAACTGGAAGGTTAGTCTTACATTCGGCCTTAGTTTAGGGGTGTTTGCTGTTGCAGCTTGGAAATATATATTGAATATATATTGAAAATTGGAAGGTAACTGTTAGATGAGTTAAGTTTGCAGACATACATTGGGGGCATAAATGTCATGACCTAGCTCATTTGTTTTTGGCTTTATACACTGGTACAATTCATTTTTAAAGTGTGAGATTCAAACCTAGGCATAAGGGACAAAACAGTTTCTTCCACAGTGGAGATCTTCCATTCCTACCACAGAAGAAGTGCTACTCAGACATAGTCAGGAATCATTCATAAATACAGGTGACAATTTGAGGTATTACACATGTATGTGTGTGACCTGACAAGGTTCTTGTTTATAGCTCCAGTTGTGTATGTGTGTTATGTAATTGTGAAGGCCATCCAAGTCCAGATAGCAGAATTATACTTACAGAAATGTAGTAGACAATATACCCTCAGTCATACATCTGAAAACACAATAATGGTGCCTTATCCCTCATGCATATAACTCATATCAGCTCCACTATGTAAAGTGTTATAAGTGACAGTGAATATAATGGGAAGTGGAACAACAGTAAAACTGTAAGGAATACCTTGTATTAGAATCAAGACCATGTGTAAAGCAGTCCTACACTTATACCTGTTGCCACAAGAATGTTGAAAGAATACGTGTCTATTTTTCAGCTCATTGCTATAAACTGCACCGTCACAACAGTAAAAATTAGTTGCACACCCTGTGCTAGAACCCAGGATAATCTGCACTTCAGCCCTATACTTCCACCTGCTGCCACAGGACTAGTTGCATAACAATTCCATAATTTCCTACTTATTCTTAAGTTCTCTTTGTTAACGGCCATGTAATGCCACTTAGCGTGTTTGCACGGTACCAAACAGAATTAATTGAATGCATCTGTTTTCAATTATTGCCTGTCTGAGTCCTGCCTGCAAGTGATGAGGAGCCTTGCTAACCACCACGCAACACCGCTAAGCAAAGTTGCACGATGAAAAGCAAAATTGCAGCAATGTATTATTTTTGACCTTTGGATTTTTATAGATGGCCTGTCTACAGGTGTTCTGCAGGTGTTATGTCTGCTTCCTTTGTGGGCCACAAGTCTGGGTTTGCTCACTCCTAAGCTTCAAGCAAATGAGATAAGTGCAGCCAAACTTGGCATTCATGTTTCTCTGTTTCCCTTGTTTATGCTAAAATGCACACTGTGCAAACACTGGCCAAAAAAAAGGAAAAATAAACAAAAAAGGGAACAGTAGTTGAAATGAGGAAAATCAGTCTATGGCATAAACACTACAAAATGTTAATACAGATGAGATATTTCTACATAGCCCTGGATTTGAACTCACACTCCATAAAACCTTCAGAACACACTAAGGGTGTCCTATCCTTCTTTGCCACACAGACAGCTTTGCAGCAGTGAACTGAAATCATTCTGCATGCAACCAACTGCAACATCATCTACAGTACTATAAAACCATATAGGTTCAAAGGTTCATAGGTATGTACAGGGCTAATGGCCCTGGGGCCTTTTCAAGCCTAGCCCATAAGATTACCCTGGCATCATCCCACCTGACCTTAGTTCCTAGTGCCTCTGTTGAGTAGAGCCACTGGAGTGATTCCCGGGGTGAATTTTCTATTTCCCATCCACTCATCAAGATTTCTCTTGAAGAGGGCCAGTGAGGTTCTCTGTTTGACATGTATGGGAAGTCTATTCCATAGCATGGGCAGTCTCTGGGTTATGAACCTGTCCCTCCAGCTTGTTTTGTTGATTGTGGTAATGAGGTTGAGGTCTCTGAAGCGTGTAGTGCGGAGGGATTGGGATTTCTTTAGATGTAGCATTTCTAACAGAGATGGGTCAGACATAGATTTGTAAGTCAAGCAGAGATCATCTCTAAGTAGAAGATATGAGACAGAGAATAGTTGGAGTTTTTTGAGTCTGTCCATATAGGACAAGTGTTTAAGGCCTAGGATCCTCTTTGTGAGGTACTTCTGTGGCATCTCCAGTTGTTGCATGTGTCTAGTGAGGTACATGCAAATGGGGCATTGTACTCAATGATTGGCCTAATAAGGAAGAGCAGAGGGAGACAATGACCTCTTTCTTCCTGGATGCAAAACCCTTATTAATGAGATGTGCCACATAGAAGGACTTTCTGACCACAGTGGCAAAGTGGTGGTCAAAAGAGAGGTTGCTGTCAACCTGTGTTCCTAGATCTCTTATAAGGGCTTCATTGTTCAGTGGACTACCATCGATGTGGCAATTCATGGGAATCAGTTTTTTTTCAAAGGGATGATGACACAATTTTTGGCATTGAGCTTAAGGCCATGGTTCTGACACTAGTTATTGGTCTCAGTGAGGCCTTTCTGTAGGATGTCAACATCACTTGGGGAGTTAATAATAGCTCCCAACTTGCAATTGTCTGTGAACTTTGTCATCCAGAGTCAATTCGTGTTGGCCTGGACTTCAGAGACGTACATACTAAACAGGAGAGGACCCAGGACTGAACCCTGTGGGACTCCACTAGTGACAGGTTGGCAGTCTGACTTGGAGTCAGCTACTTTCACACTGTGGGTTCTATCTGTGAGCCAGTTGGCAACCCACCTAGTAATATAGGGGTTGATGCCTAGCTTAGTGAAATTTTCTATGATTCCTGAGGGGGGAATGGTATCAAAGGCCTTGGCCAGATCAAGGTAGGCTGTATGAACCACCTTGCCTTCATCAAAAGCTCTGGTGACTGACTCAAAGAAGTTGACCAGGTTGAGCAGGCATGATCTACTGTTCACAAAACCAAACGGTGTAGGATCCAGAGTTTGAAGATTCCCTATATCCTTGTTTATAAGGTCCATGATGATGTGTTCCATAGCTTTGCATATCAGACTCATCAGGCTTAAGGGGCGATAGTTCCCAGGGTCTGTAGTCACTCCTCCCTTGTGGAGAGGGATGACTGTAGCAGTGCGCTATTCAGGTGGGACAAAGCCTGAGGTGAGGCTGTGATTGAACAGGTCACACAGGTGAGGTGCCAGTTCACTCTGTAGTTCATGTAGAACACAGCCAGGGATATTGTCAGGTCCCATAGAAGCTGTATTCTTGGCCTTGGACAGTGCTGTTTTAACCTGTGGAGTAGTAATACTGAGTGCCTGACAATCTACTGATATTGTGATTGGTACCTTTGCTGGGGGAGAGAGGGGTAAAGTTGACACTAAATTTGTCAGCCAGTATGTTGGCAATATCTGTTGGCTCAGTATAGGAGGTACCACTGTGCAGTAGCTCAGAGCAAATCTGGGTATTGCCGTGGAGATTCTTTACATAACTATAGAAGGCCTTGTGGTTGTCTTTACTATCTGCTGCACTTCTGTTTTCATAGCTAGCTTTAGAGGATTTGATTAGGGAACTCAACTATTTGTTGAGGCTGATAAGGGAGTTTTTCCAGTCTTGGGACTTCACCTTATCCTGCATCAGTTTCCTCCTTCTGTTGTAGAGTTTGTTTATGGCAGAGGACCACCAGATTGGCTTCCCTTTTTCTGGAGGAGAGTATATTGGTTCTGTCGGGTATGGCAAGATCCATGCATTTGTGTAGAAGTTCATACGGTGCATTGGTGTATGATTCGGTGGACATGCAACTATTTTCCATTTGCATGGGTGTCATGAAGTTAGCTACCTCTGTTTTTTGGATCCCAAAATTAGGCTTGGAGAAGTTTTTCATGGTGGCTACCTTTGTGGGGGGTAGGAGGGATCTGGATTTCCAAGGTGATTAGTTTGTGGTCAGATCTAACCAGGGAGTAGTTGACTACTGGTGTAAAGCAATGGTTGTCCATGTTAGTAATGACCAAGTCAAGGATGTTGCTACCTCTAGTGGGGGTAAGAACACGCTCCAGGGATCTAAACATTGTCTTTACAATAAACAAAACATGCTGGAGGGATAGGTTCCTGACCCAGAGACTCCCGAGACTCTGGAATAGATTGCCCATATATGTCAAGCAGAGTGCCTCTTTGGCCCTCTTCAAAAGGAACCTTGACAATTAGATGGAAGAAAGGAAATTCACCCCGGGGATCACGTCAGTCGCCTTGCTAGACGGGGGTCCAGGGAAGTAAATAGTATGGGAAGAAATAACCAGGGAATTGTTATGGTTAGGCTTGTATAGGCCCTAGGGCTGATAGCCTAGTACCAAACTATGAACCTATGCTAGTCCAGGGCATTGGAATTAATGAATTCCAGGAAATGTTGGGCAATTGTATTGGTACGTGAGTAGTTTTCCCAGTTAATGGAGGGGTAGTTGAAGTCATCCAGTATGAGAGTGTTAGGTTGGACCCTAATATTCTCCAGGGTGCTTAGGAATATGGAGTGTGAGTCTTGGGACATGGTTGGGGACCTGTAGCAGGCGATTACCTGAATTGCTGTCTTACCCAATGTTAGCTGCACCTGAAGTATCTCTGATGTGTTATGTTGGGCTACCAGTCTGAAGGTGTGAGCATCATTTATGAATATGGAAACACCACTACCTTTGGAGCTTCGGTCCAAGTTCCATATAATAGTTATTTGTACATGTATTAATTTTCGATGTAGCACACTGAGTGATCAGCAAATATGCAGCTCTGTCTTACCACTCTGTTTGTTGTTCTTTCTTGTCTTATCTGAACAGTAATCTGAGACATGCAGTCTGTAAGCCATTCCTTGTCCTTAAAATGTGTGAGGATATTAAATGACACTAATATAATATGCAGTTGTCAACAAATGAAAAGGAGGTTGGATATTAATGAACAGAACCTGTGAATTGTGTGCTGCTTACTTACATTTCCATCCTTGACAAAATAACTTCTAACACTTTTCTAAGTCTAACCTGACACACTCACTGGATGTAGGGAAGTCTGCAGTGCTTTTGTGTGCTCCTTCTCCATACCAGTAATCATTCACAGTTGCAATCTATTAAAAACAAACACTGAGGGAGTGCCTGCACTATATTTACATCTGATACACGGAGCCAAGTATTTGGGATTCATCAATTCTAATGAGATCACACCTGACTTACATCTTCACCATGCTGACAGCCCTGAACCTACAACATAAAAAGGGAACAGTGTAGCTAGGGAACTGAAGGTGAGGAGACTTGTTTATGTTTTCACTGGTTCATGGCTCCCTTTGAGTTTTTTCATTGGTTTCCTTGCATTAGCTGCTTTGCTCTGTGCTAAGTTCATTTTTGCTAATTAGACTGGCTGTTTTGGAATTGAGCACTAAAATCAGGACATCTTTTCTTGAAGAAACCCCCCAAACCCTCATGGCAGGAGAAGTACAGTAGGACTATTTAACTAAAGGTTTACTGGTTCACGGCTTAGTTTGAGCCTTTTCATTGGTTTAGGGCTCTATTTGAGCTTTTTCATTGATTCAGGGTACAGTTTGAGCTTTTTCATTGGTTTCCTTGCAATAGCTGCTTTGGTCTACACTAAGTTCATGTTTTGCTACTGCATTTGTTGCACTTTGACTGCATTGCTTATCGACTGCTGTTTTTATTTAATTTAAGTAAAATATCTGATCTGCTGTGCTGCTTTTTACACTGGTACTTATTTAATTTAAGGGAAAAAAAGTATTTCTGCTTTTTTGGTCTGTGTTCTAGTGCACTTCTGTTGGCCATAGTATAGATTGGATTCAGACTGTCTGAGTCCAGTTCTGTTTGGAAATGAGCACTAAAAATCAAGGTGTCGTTTACTGGAGAAACTCCCTTCTACCCTCATTTCAGGAGAAGCATGGTTGGACTATCTAATTAAAGGTTTACTGTTTTAGGGCTCTGTTTGAACTTTGTCATGGTTCAGGGCTCCATTTGAGTTTTTTCATTGGTTTAGGGCTCTGTTTGAATTTTTCATTGGTTTCCTTGTATTAGCTGCTTTGCTCTTGTTAGCACATAGTGCACCGCCGTGTAGGGGTGGGTACTGTTGGCAGTTATAGATCAAATTTCTTGCTTGTTAAATTTCCCTTAGCACAGGTACCATCACAAGTCCCACCCACTAGCCCCTCGTTATTTAAACCCCTCATTATTTAAACCTCTTCTCCTGTCCATCTACCTTACCTGATCCTTCCTGTCATCTTCCTGTTCTGACCACATCGATTTACCTTGCACTATGGGCAAACAATTTCCCACAGTTTCTCCAGCCAGTTTGGTCAACATGGGCAACCTGAGGCAGTGGAGCAATTGCCTCATGTACACTGACAACCATCTTATTCTAGTTCACACAAATTCAATATGTGAGAGACGCATCTATATTAAGAACCTAGAATCCATGCTCTCCCACACACCAATCAGTACATCTGACACTGAGCAGGTTGTCAGCATGCACACCTCACTTCGCTCACCACCCAAACCAACAACACACATACCTGCATTTGCCGAGGTTCACATCAAAAACCTACCTAAACATCAGAGACCTTCCAAAAACAAGCACCCTTCACATAATACATCCTCTGTGGAACACAGTACACATAATAATTCACACACCAGTGTCTCACCAGACAAGCCTCCAAAGGCAAAGCACAAAACCAAACATCTTAGTTATAGAAGACTCTATTGAGAGACACAAAGATGCCCACTCACCAGGTTGGATAAGGAAAAGATCACGGTCAGCTGTCTTGTCAGGTGCCAGGATCTAGCACATCACACACACACTCAAGTCTCTCAACAGCATGTATTTGTTATGACTCAGTCATAGTCCATGTTGGTGTGAATGACTTGAGATGTACTTCACTGGACTATATAAAAAGAGACATGATTGAGCTCTCTGATTATGTGTCCCAATCAGGTATGTCCCCAGCCTTAAGTAGCATTTTCCTTCACGTAGGATGATACCTCATTACAAACAAAAAATGATTGACTTCAATAATTGGCTTAGTTTCTGGTGTCATTCTAAGGGGATCCAGTACCTGTCATACTGGGATAACACGATCAACAGACCTTGATGCTTTGCCAGAGATGGCCTTCATATGTTACCTCTGGGATTTTGGTTACTGGCTAAGGCTCTTGACACCCCCATCATGCTTTTTTTAGGCAGCATCACAAGGACAAATCTCCCAACAAAGTACCATCTGAAAGCAAACTTAAGGTTATGCTGCTCAACACTAGGTGCTAAATCTGAAACTGCACTCACTGGAAGCAGTCCTTAATATGGAAGATGCTGACATCTGTGCAGTCAATGAGATCTAGTTTAAGGCTGTGGAAAGCACCCCAGCCATACAAGGTTACAATTCTTTCCACAAGTTCAGGCCTCAAACTGAAGGTGTGAGAACTAAGGGAGGTAGTGTATCAATATTCAGAAAAGAAAAATACATCTCAAGACTGGTTAAATATCGTGACTCCCAGGAGTTACTCCAGGTGCAATTAACTGTTGGTAAGACCCCTCTTCAAATCATTGCCAGCTATAGGACACCCTCCATGAACCTGGACACCCACTCAGCCATATCTGGATTTACTTGAATCGATCAAGATACAACTGAACACCCTGGTTTTAGGTGACATTAATTACCCATCCGTTAAATGGGTTAATTATACATGTACTAACACTCTCATCCAAAGGTTTCTGGACTTCATTAACTCCAATGCCCTGGGCCAGTTAGTTGACATCCCTACAAGGGTCTCAAACATTCTGGATCTGGTGCTGACCAACATGGGGATTGTTGTACCACCCCAAATGTGTTGCCTTCCCTGGTGAGGTCTGACCACAAATCAGTCTCATAGGAGGTGACAATAACACCCGACCCCCACTAGCAGCAAGTAGACTGAAATACTTCACAAAGGCCAATTACAACCTCTTGCATGATGGCATAAACAACTTCATACCCCTCCCACTGGTGGACAGGTTACCTATGATAAGATATACACAAATGCTTTATAGGTTCATCGGTTCATAGGTGTTTACTAGGCTAATGACCACAGAGGCTTTTTTAAACCTAGCCATGTATCCCAAATCTCTGACAAGTTCTGATACCCTTGATAAGTGTAAGCATGAGCCTGAGAGATGAACCATTTACAGGTTACCTGTTTGCATTAGAGACATAGGTGCCAAACCAAGGATGACTTTCCGGTGTCCCATCCAGTTGTCCAAGTTGCACTTGAATTGGGTTAGGGAGGAACTCTGTTTCACATGGATGGGGAGCCTGTTCCATAGACAGGGTAGTCTCTGGGATACATACCTATCTGTCCAGCAGGACCTATTTATATCACAGGCAAGGTTTAAATCTTTAGAATGGGTAATTCTGGCACTATTTGTTTTGTGGAAAGCAGGAGGTCTGTGAGTCTGACAATGTCCTGTATGCCAGGCATAGATCTCCCCTCAAAAGTCTGTAGGAGACAGAATACAGGGATGGGGCCTTGAGGCAGTCTGCATAGGACATATTACTATTCTTATACTTATTCTATATTATATACATATCTATATTCTATACTACTATACTACTATTCTTACTAAAAGACATATTCTTTTAGTGAGGAACCTCTGTGGACGTTCCAGTTGTTGGATATGCCTGGTTAGATACATACCATGTACTCAATGATAGGTCTGACAAATGCCAAATACAGTGGAACAATGTCTTTCTTGTACTTAGATGCCATACCTTTGTTTATAAGTTGTGCAACATTGAATGATTTCATCACCACTGTGGACACGTGATGATCAAAGGCTAGATTACTATCTATGTGTGTCTAAGTCCCTGACAACTGGTTCAGCTCTAAGGGGTGTCTTGTCAATGATAATTACCAGGGATGGATGGCTTCCCAAAGGATAATATTATGCATTTCTTGGCATTTAGTTTTAGTCCATAGCTCTGACACTAGTTGTTTGTCAGTGTCAGCCTCTCCTGGAGAACATTTGTGTCATTGTGAGATTCAATGACAGCTTCTAATGCACAATCATCTGCAAGTTTACACAGCCAGAGACCACTGACATTGGACTTGACGTCTGAGAAGTAAATGCCAAAAAGGAGTGGTCCAAGGACTGATCCCTGATGGACTCCACTTGTTTGGCCTCTATGTAGAGGCGGAGTCCCCAATTCTGACTTCTTGCTTCCTGTCTGTGAGCCAGTTGGCTATCCACCGGGTGACATATGGGTTTGTACCTAACCTCTTGAGTTTGTCAACAATGCTCAAGTGGGGTATTGTGTCAAATGCCTTGGCCAAGTCAAGGTAGGCAGTGTGAACAATTTTGCCCTCATCCATTGCTTTGATGACCTTCTCAAACAAGTCCACCAGGCTGAGTAGGCATGATCTGCCCTTGACAAAACCAAACTAGGTTGGGTCCAGTTTCTGGAGGTTTACTGTATCTCTGTTGATCATCTCCATGATAATTCTTTCCATGGCTTTACATATAACAGTAGTGAGACTTATAGGTCTGTAGCTTCCAGGGTCTGTAGATGGCCCATCTTTGTGCAGAGAGATGACTGTTGCATTTCTCCATTCATGAGGCACAAAGCCTGTTTGGAGGCTACAGTTAAATAGTAATTCCAGAGGCCCTGATAGGCCATGTTTCATGTTAGTTAGACAGCATCCTGGGATATTGTCTGGGGCCATTGATGCAGTGTTCTTGGTCTTAGAGAGAACATTAAGGACCTTTTCTCTAGTGACAGTAGGGGGAGTTACATTTGATGGTATTTCCTGAGAGGACATTGACGGAGAGAGAGGGGTAAAGTTGAAGCTGAATTTGTCAGCCAGAAGGTTTGATATAGCTTCTGGCTCAGTATAGGTGGCTCGATTTACAATGAGCTCTGCACACAATTGTGTATTGCTTTTGAGGTTGTGGATGTAGCCAAAGAATGCTTTGTGGTTGTCCTTAGCCTGGGAGGCCAAACATACCTCAAATCTGGCTTTGGTAGACTTTATTTGTCCTCTGAGTTATTTGTTTAGTTTGATGAGAGTGTGTTTATCCTGCTGGGTGCTGCACCTCCTAATTTTTGCCATGATTTTCTTCCTCCTGTTATACATCCGATTGATTTTGTGATTCCACCAGGGTGACTTGTTTTTTGAGTTAGTTCTGTACTTCTTCCTGGTGGGTACAGCTGCCTCTATGCAGCTATTAACATGCTTGTGCAGGGTTTCTGTGAACAGTTCTGGTTAGGTAGAAGTGTTTTCAGGGTTTATATGGATTTGAAATTTTGCCAGGTTCTCACTTAATAGCAGGAGGTTAGCCTTAGAAAAGTGCCTGGATATTCCCGGTTGAGTTGGGCATCCAGGTTTTATTTTTACTTCAAAAGAGACCATTTTGTGGTCTGACCTTACCGGGGAAGGCATTACAGAAGGGGGTGTGCAGCGCTCTCCCATATTAGTAAGGACCAGACCCAGTATGGCTGCACCACTGGTTGGTGTATTGACTATCTGGTCCAGGGAGTTTGTGTTTATAAAATCCAGGAATCTATGTGCATGTACGTTTGATGTTGTATAAGATTCCCAGTTAATAGTGGGGTAATTAAAGTCACCTATGAATATGGTATTGGGTTGGATGGTTAGTGTTTCTAATAATTTTAAATGCATGGTATGGGTTTCCTGGGTCATAGAAGGGGACCTATAGCTTGCAAGGAAGTGGTGTTGGATTTTACCTATGGTGATTTGAATATGGAGCAGCTCAAATGCATTGTCCTGTCTGACCAGCCTTGAAGTATATTTATTTTTTGATGTAAATAGAGACACCTCCACCTTTAGTCCCTGACTGTGAAGTAGGTGGTCTAAATGTATGGAAGGCATTATAACCTTGCACTGTTGATGTGATCTCTATGGCTTTAAACCATGTCTCAGAGACTGAACAGACATCAGCAATCTCTAGAGTAAATAAAGCTGCCAGGGAGTGTAGTTTTTCGTTTAGGCTCCTAGCATTGAGCAGTAATACCTTTAGATTTTCTTGATTTTGATTTGCTATGCTGGAAGTACTTTCAGTTTGACATTGCCTAAAAAAGGCACTGTGTGGGAAGGCAATGTTTTAGCTAATATTCGAAAGCCTAGAGGGGAGAGGTGCAGACCATCCCTAGAAAAGCAGTGTGGTCTGTTGACCATCTCCTTCCACACTGACAAATTTTTCTCCCCCTTAGAATGACACCTGAAACTAAGCTAATTATTAAAGTCAGTCATCTTTTGCATTTGGGGCTGCTGATGGTATTTCTTATGTTTACTTTTTCAAGGAAGTCTTTGTCGTTAGGAAGGTTACATGTAAGTGCCCCAGTATATGTGGGTCTATATGTCTGCTTTGAATTGTGCGTGATGGGTGCAGCATGTGTACTACTGACAACCTTATTGACATTAAGAGCACTTTATGTGAGAGTGTTGTCTCAAGTAATGTGTAAATACATCTCTCACATACCATATCAGTTTGTTTGACAATGAACTGGTTGTCAGTAAACATAAGGCAATTTCTACATTGCTCAGGATGCCCATATCCACCAAGCCAGTAACGGAGACAGTAGGAAAGTTCATATCCATGACAACAAACCCTTTTTATTGATTAGACTGTTAGAGTGAGAATATCAATCACTGTCAGGAGTATATGGTTTGCAACTATCTGGACAGTGCTTGTCACTGCAAGCTAGTTGTCCTGTGTGCAACTAGATATTGGAGAAATTTCAATTGTGCTTTTACAGGAAAAATGTCACTTAAGGTGTCTGAGTCTGTCACAGCACTGCCAACCACTTGAGGACAAACTAATACATAGACCCTGAACATTTAAGGATGAAGTATTTAGGCAGATATTCTGAAGTTATAAACAAATCAAGCAGTACTTACTGAAAACAAAGAAGTAGCTTGTCAAGAATGATGAAAAGAGAGGAGCTGCTACTAGTTCTGGTCTCACCACAGCTTCACTCTGTTGGGATGCAATACTCCTTTGCTTCTTCTCTCACCAGAAGCAAAATGTTAGCACCAATCTCAAGAACAGAAGCAGACCACAGCCTGTTTGGGGATCCACAGTCTTGTCCCAGATGATGCAAGGGTCTGTAGGCTTGTAGCCTTTTTCCTGGTAGATGCCTCAAAAAGCAACCAGACCAATCAGGTACTTTATGCACAGACACTCACTCTCCAAACAGAAACAATCAGGAATCAATGCACTCTGCTCCTACTCTCACAAGGATCAGAATATAACCACAGATTCCAAACTGTCACCTATAAAGCAGTTATTAGGCTTTCTGGTGATCAGCAGTCTCCAGGAAATAATGTCACTATACTCCTTCTCTCACAAGGAGAAAACAGAAGCACTAATCCCAAGATGACTACTGAGAGGCAGAATGTGTGCTGTCCAGTAACTGGTGGTCTTGCAATAGATGCTTAAAGGTAGATAAAAAATGGTTTATCCTAAACACTGCAGTGTGCACTAAGCAGTTAGATATGAAAGTGCATAACTTAAGTTTTAGCTGTCTAAAAAAAGTTAAGTTTTAGTGGAGAATCACTATTTTTAAAAGAGCAAGATAGATTGAAAGGGTGGGGACTTTTGCATTCTGGTACTACGGAAAATAGTGGGATGGCCAGTAAATTTAAATAGCTGAAGGGGAGTGATTTCACAAAATGATCATTTTGTGCTTACTCACACCAGCCAGTAAAAGCAGTGAGGAGCAAGATATATGGTCAAATTAACATAAGGGGCAGGCAACTAGAAAGACAATGGTGTTTAAAAGTATAACAGTGACAGGGTGGGAGAGTGGGAAAAATTATGTTCTGTCTGATTCACAAGAGACCGAGCTATGGTCTCTTTTCAAGTTTTAATATGCCGTTAAAAGCAGAATACAAGTACAACACAGTGTAAAGAAAACAAATCACAGTATACAAAATATAAAAAAAAAACTAAAGAGAAAAAAAGGAATACAGCAAAAGTAAGGATAAAATTCCAAAATTTAATTCCAATGGTTGTGCACAAACGGATGAGCGCTTTCACTATAATAGCTTCTTCAGATCCTTCTACAAAAAATCCCCACAAACCTGTTCTTTATATAAGGAACCCAATCAACCAATTAATAAAAGATCAAAAAGTTTTTAAAGGGCTCATCTACACTTAGTCATTAAAAAAATAAAAACATAAAAACATACACAAGCATGTAAAAACATATATAAATAAAAAGTGCTCATATAACATACACTTAAATGCATCATGTTTAAAGCATTGAAGATGTGTGTGAACAAGTACATCTTGATACGTATGGTCATTAGTATACCTATACATGACAAAATGTGAATCAACACTGAAACTAAACTACAGGTGTATGTGGATAACTACTAAATTATCTCACATTCCTGCGTTGTTTCAACTTGGGTTTAATTGAGGCTCTATCATTCAACCCATGCCCCCTATCTGCTTTCAATGTAATGATCCAGTCAGTCTCCATAGCCTCTGTAAAGTTCATAATGTCACCACCCCTCTTATTGGCAATAACAATCTCCAATACCCGAAACAGAAAAATATAATCCTCATGGTTGGTGATTACATGCCTCGCTAAAGCATTATGTGGGTGCCCTTCCTCATGTAGTAGATATGTTCTCTCATTCTGTCTCATAGCGGACGGTTAGTTTTACCAACATAGAAGCACGAACATGCCTGGCGGATAGCTAAATAAACCACATTAGATGTCATGCAATCTGCATCCACCCTGGTGGAAAAGATGACATGTTGGTCTGGATGGAAGAATTCCTCACAACTATCTATATAGGAGCAAAAATTACAATGACCACAGGGTTTAGTACACCCAATATTCATCACAGTCCTATCAAATCTAGGATAGCATAACAATCGCTTCAGATTACTCCTATTCCTAAACAAAAAACCCGGTGTCTCCCCCACAATGTGTTTCAAATCATCGTCAACATGCCAATCTTTCCCTCACAGCAAACTGTGGCAGTCTGGGTGAGCCTTTCCAGTAAACATATGAGCATTTATACAATTGTATTAACTCTGCCATGTCTGATAGGACCAAAGCAAGATCCTCATTGAAGAACAAACCTGCCTGGTGGACATTAGCCATTAACAGGCTGTACAATAAGATGAAGAAATTGCTGACTAAAAGTACAAGGGTACAGTCTCAGACCTGGAAGCACTCCCTCCTCAACTTAAATATGCAAATAAGACATCTTGTAGTAAAGGCCTGTAAAGCTACTTAGGAATCCAAATTAGCATCCATAGCTAAGGAAAACCATAAGGTGTTCTTTAGCTACTTCCAGAACCTCAAAGGAAAAACCCAGATATGTGCATAACTTGTAGTTAATGGTATTACATATACAGAACCAGTGGATATAGCCAGCCTGCTGGCTGACAGGTTCAGTGTAAACTTCACTTCCCTGTCCCAGCCACATATAGCACAATCCCTACCACCTGCCCTCACCTAGTATCGCCAAGGACCAAGTCTTAAACACCCTCTCCAAGGCTAATGGGACCAACCAACATCCCAGGCTGCATTCTCAATGGATTAAAACAGGAATTAGCAACACCGCTGGGTACCTTGTTCTACAATGGCCTTAGCATGGGTTCTGTCCCTGTTGAATGGAAAACAGCTACTGTCATCCCTTTGTATAAGGGGGTGCATCCAAGGACCCCAGTGGTATACACCCATAAGCCTAACCAACCTTATCTGCAAGGCCATGGAGAGTATCATCATGGACCTTATAAACAAAAATATAGTTGTCTACAAACACTTGACCCTACCCAGTTTGGCTTCGGCAAAGGGAGATTGTGCCTGTTAAACTTGGTGGACTTCTTTGAAACAGTCACCAAAGCCCTTGATGAAGGTAAAATTGTGCATATGGCCTACCTGGGCTTAGCCAAGGCCTTTGACACCATTCCACACTAAGGCATTATTGATAAACTCACCCAGCTGGGTATCAACCCATATATTGTCAGATGGGTTGCAAGCTGGCTCATCAATAGAAATCATACAGTCAAAATATGATACTCTACTTCCTCCAGCAGACCTGTAACGAGTGGTGTACCACAGGGGTCTGTTCTGGAGCCCCTACTGTTTGGAATATACCTCTCCGAAGTACAGGCAAAAACTAAAGGTCTGTGGATGACAAAGTTTGCCGATGACTGCAAGCTAGGAGCAGTCATTCAGTCCCTTAACGATGTCTATTTCCTACAAGAAGGACTTACACAGACTAATGACTGGTGCCAAAGTCATGGATTTACACTCAATGCAAAATAATGCATTATCACCCCCTTCGGCAAGGGTGATGTTCCTGCAAACTACTCCATAAATAGCAATACATTAAGCGTGCAATCACTGATGAGAGACCTGTGCATGCAAGTTGATATCAACCTTACCTTTGATCACCATGTCTCCAAAGTAGTAAGAAGGGCATTCTGTACTGCTCACCTCATAAGTAAGGGCACTGTCTCCAGAAAAAGAGGTTATAACCTGCCTGTACTCTTTCCTCATCTCACTTTGGTATGCTGGTAAGCTGGTTGTTCTTTATATACATAGTCAAAACTTGACCAATAATTCAATTAGTAAAAGAGAAGGTCTAATTAACCCTTCAAATTACTTGCTGCTACAAAACCTGCTTGCAGCCAGAACATTACTAAGCACAACTCACTGCAATGTCCAACAAAGCATATGCATAAACTTAATAATCAATTGTTGGTATACACACAGATTGCCATAAAAATATGCAGTGTTAAAAATATGCAATATTAAGACTATGCAATGTTAAAACAATATTCAAAAGCCAATACTATACACATGCTAGTGTGTTAAAAATGTTTAAATGTGCTGTTTATTCAGCAAAATTTAATTTCTATATGTAAACCCTGAAAACACTGGAAAACTGAAAATTCATAATTTAGCCTTCCTTAACCTCAGGACGCTGCTAATGCTGCAAGCGTCATTAAGCCCTGGTCGCCTTCCTGCATCTAGTCTTAGCTGCCATAATAACTCTTTGTATTCAAAAAGAGACCCCCAGTCCCCCCCCTTTCATCCAACCTTAGCTGTTCTAAAATAATGAATTTAATTTCCATGTTGGGACAAAAAAGGGAATGTCTATAAAAAGCATTAGTTTCCTTTTTCTTAATTATATCATACTGATGCTCATAAATACGTCTTCTGAGAGTTCTTTCAGTCTTTCTTATGTAGAAACTTTTACATCTAGTACATAAACCTAAATAAACAATAAATTTGGCATTGCAATTATAATGGCCCCTTGGTTGATATAGGAATGGACATAGGTTATATTTACCATCAAGAAAATTCCTATATCAACCAAGGGGCCATTATAATTGCAATGCCAAATTTATTTATTTAGATTTATGTGGGATAAAGTTTCTACATGGAAAGACTGAAAGAACTCTCAGAAACATGTTATGAGCATCAGTATATAAGAAAAAAGAATAATGCTTTTATAGACATTCCCTTTTTGTCCCAACATGGAAATTAAATTCATTATTTTAGAACAGAAGGCTGAATGAAGTTGACATGAGAAAATTTCCATCTTAATTGTTAAATTCTGTTGTATAGTAAGGTACCAATATTTAACATTATGTCAGTTCTGTTTAACAAGAAATTGAATTGGCGATTGAATATTGTTACAGTTAACAACATATTCTGATTGTTTACTGCATGGGGCTGTAAGTTGTGCTTGTAATTGTTCTTGTTGAAAGTATATTTAATAGCAATATAAAGGGCAAAAGTTTTACCAGCAATGTGAATTACTGAAAATTGTGATGATTTGTCCTTGACTATGTATCTAGAACAACCAGCTTGTTATTGTATCTTGAAAAGCTCAGCACTGCTGAGCAAGCCAAACGGAGATTTTTGTTTGTTATTAAAGCAATAAAGTTTTTTGTAAGTTGCAGCCTTTCATTTTCTGCCTTGCGGAAGAAGGAATATCAGCATTTCATCAACTTTTCATTCTGAGCTTCCAGAGCCAGCTTCCAGGTTGTGGATCTGTTTTGCTTTATAGTAGGATAGGTATTAATTGTCTAATAGTGGCACCACTGTTATGTTGTTAGCTTATATTGGACTATAAATGTGTAGGTATTAATTGTCTAATAGTGGCACCACTGTTATGTTGTTAGCTTATATTGGACTATAGTAGTGTAGGTATTAATTGTCTAATAGTGGTACCACTGTTATGTTGTTAGCATATATTGGACTATAGTAGTGTAGGTATTAATTGTCTAATAGTGGCACCACTGTTATATTGTTAGTATATATTGGACTATAGTAGTGTAGGTATTAATTGTCTAATAGTAGCACCACTGTTATGTTGTTAGCTTATATTGGACTATAAATGTGTAGGTATTAATTGTCTAATAGTGGCACCACTGTTATGTTGTTAGCTTATATTGGACCCTAGTAGTGTAGGTATTAATTGTCTAATAGTGGTACCACTGTTATGTTGTTAGCATATATTGGACTATAGTAGTGTAGGTATTAATTGTCTAATAGTGGCACCACTGTTATGTTGTTAGTATATATTGAACTATAGTAGTGTAGGTATTAATTGTCTAATAGTAGCACCACTGTTATGTTGTTAGCTTATATTGGACTATAGTAGTGTAGGTATTAATTGTCTAATAGTAGCACCACTGTTATGTTGTTAGCTTATATTGGACTATAGTAGTGTAGGTATTAATTGTCTAATAGTGGCACCACTGTTATGTTAGCTTATATTGGACTATAGTAGTGTAGGTATTAATTGTCTAATAGTGGTACCACTGTTATGTTGTTAGCTTATATTGGACTATAGTAGTGTAGGTATTAATTGTCTAATAGTGGCACCACTGTTATGTTGTTAGTATATATTGGACTATAGTAGTGTAGGTATTAATTGTCTAATAGTGGCACCACTGTTATGTTGTTAGCTTATATTGGACTATAGTAGTGTAGGTATTAATTTGTATTGCTGTACTGTCTAATAGTGGCACCACTGTTATGTTGTTAGCATATATTGGACTATAGTAGGGTAGGTATTAATTGTTCCTGTGTTTGTTGCTTATTATCACAGGTGATCCTGACAGTGGAAGTATAGGACTTCTACCACCTGATGTCAGAGTATTAGCAGACTCTGATGATGATGATGGCCAAACAGAGGTACAGTTAGCGGGTGCAGTGGTTGAATCTGACACTGAGGTTGACATTCAGCCATCCTCTATAATTTCATCTGGCATAGCCAGTAGGCCTATGCCTACTCATTCAATGAGTCCTCAGATATTGGACATGTGAAGGGTGAGACAATTGATCAGGGAAGTGTGATTACTGCGGCTTCAGTGCCTGTTGACTCTGGCTGTACCCAAAGTGTGGGCAAGGTGCCACACAGGAGGGCTGTTAGGGGTGTTCAGAGGAGGCCTGCTTTCCATCCTCCACCTGATCCAGGTGTCTGTTCCTGTGCCATTCAACGTATGTTAGGGCTATCCTGGAGGCACAGGCACATTCCCATAGGTCCTCCAGAGAAATGCATAGGGTTGTAGATGTGGCACAGGCTGACATGCATTACTGCCTCCACTGTGTTGCTGATTCAATGGATCAGATGAATAACACATTGCAATGGGCAGCATCCTCATGGGCACAGGTCAGCCACATCATCTGCTGTTATCCAATGTGGCCATCACGATCATGCTCCCATAGTGGCAGTACTTCCACTGCTCCATCAGTGGTTGAGCTCTCCACACTCAGATGTGGCAGGCCATGGTATTATGGTCCTGAGTGCCCTCATGAGGAGAACTTGTCCAGCAGACATCAGTCACATTCTGGCAGCAGCAGTGCATCTGACAATGGGTGTGGACATGCCAGTACAACTCCTGGCAGAGCCAGTTCTTGTGGTCGGGTATGACAATGAACTGCCATGTATACCATGTGTGGCTCACACCTGTCTGATATACCAAGACGTAGAGCTAGCACAAAGCATGGATGTGTTTATGCAGACACTCACACACCATTTTCTCCTGAAGGATCCATACAAACACACACTTAACAGTTGCATGGTTCAGCCATGAAGCTAAAACTCATTTTGTCTCACTGGCCATTTGCTGCTTTATCCAAATGTCTGCCTGCTTCTCTTTCTTACTCACGCACACTCCCCGACCTTTTGTGGCAGCCTAGGCTTCCTGACCACCACCACCGCCCAGCACCCTATGCAAGTGATGATAATTGTGCCATATCCACATTTTCTATCTTTTGGATTTAGAGATACATAAGCATTGTGTTTGATGCTTAGGGTGCACAGCTGACTTAGTGCTTAGTATATCTGCATTTGTGATGTTGCATTGGCAATTGTACCTTTTCTTATGTTGGTCTTAGAAAGTTAGACACTTGTTAGCATCAAACTTCTTTTACGTCAGTTTGTTAATGATCTTGTGAGGGTTGTGAAGTCTGAAACTGAAATGGGTATCATTACTTTCTAACTTCTCTCTTTAATGATTTTCCAGTACAAACATTTGGTGCTAAAC
Organism: Protopterus annectens; assembly: GCF_019279795.1. Classification (NCBI taxonomy): domain Eukaryota; kingdom Metazoa; phylum Chordata; order Ceratodontiformes; family Protopteridae; genus Protopterus; species Protopterus annectens. The sequence goes on from NC_056747.1 coordinate 1,304,091,820, forward strand.
TGAGGGCATGCAGTGACCATCAGTACTTTTGAGAGGTATGATTGTGAATCTTTGATGCCTGAGGCCTACTACTTAATAATGGGCACATATAATTCAAATAATTCTTTGATGTCACATGTTAAGGTCATTTCTGTACAAATCTCCCAACTTTTACTTGCTTACACTGCCAAATAACAACATGCAAGGATATGCCAGCCATTCATATTATTACACAATACACTCCAGGTTCAGCACTTACCTTGTAAATCCAACAGTTGCAACAGTTTTAGTTCAGGGATGACTCTGTCTGATGCAAGCAGTAGACAGCCAGTACACGGGGAGGTAAAGGTTGTGAGTGCTGCCTGGCATTAATGTTACTATATGTATGTGGGTAGGAGGAAGATGTTAGCCCCTAAGGTGGTGAGTAAGTGTGCTGTGTGTTGCCCTTAGCCACTGCAAGGACATATTGAGCACGTCTACATCTGCCTACACCCACAGCAACTGCTGCTTCCCCCTCTAACACCCCCCTGTGTGTGGTTGTGGTGACCTTGCCATTGGTAGTGGGATGTGTGCTTCCTCCCCTTGTTGATCCTGCTGATGCTGTTTTTTCAGGATGATGTTGTGTAGCATGGCATGGTCCCTGTGCATGACTTGCATCCCCTATTAAATGACCCTGTGGGCTACCACACCCCTAGCTAACATCTGATACAGTTAGGAGGTGTGCCAGATATCTGAGTCATAGTAACTGCCTGGGTTGCCAGCACACATGTTAAAGATGATTCCCTTGGCATTGCACACAACTTGGCAGCTAATAGAGTGGAAGCCCTATTTACTTATGTAGGGCCTTCCCTGTTCCCTGGGTGGTGCCTTAATTTGTACATGTGTGCAATCTGTGGCACCCAGTGCTTTAGGGTAGTGTGCTACAAGGTAGAACTCCTGCATATTTCTAGCCCTATCCTCAGGAGTATGAGGAAAATATGGGTCTATATTACGTCTTCGAAAAACCTCTTCAGTGAACACCTTTTTGCCAACCAATAAACAACAAAATCTAACTCCCATGAACGGCCATTTCAGCAAATGTTTTTCCTAGGGGAAAAAATGCTTAGCCATTGTTGGGAATTAGCCCTTTTTACCATTGTAGTGCGATTTCAGAGTTGGTATATTTAGTTAGAGGGGTACATCTCCCCACACTGGGGGGTGTGGGGGCAAAGCCCCCCACTTTGAAGGGTTTTAAAATTTGTTTTTGGTTGGCCAAGTGATTTTTTCCCCTAGAAATAAATTAGCTGAAATGGACATTTGAAGAAGTTGGATTTTGCTGTTTATTGGTTGGTGAACAGATATTTGCTGAAGAGATTTTTTGAGGATGTAATATAGACCCAAAAATATATGTGGTCACTAGCATGTTGGAGCATAGCATTCAAGAATTGATGGAGAATCCTGGATGCTGATGCCAGTGACACCCCCAGCATTTCCCCTGTTGGTCTCTGAAGGGTACCTGTAGCAAAAATTATAAGTGTTACATATACCTTTGTCTCCACTGGGATGGATTCCCCTCAGTCTGTCCTGGCTCTGAGATGAGGTCCACAGAGGTTGCAGAGTTCCTGTACTGTGTCTCTATTGACCCTGTAGTGCTCTATGATTTCCTTGTCATGTAGATTGTGATGTTACCCAGGGTCTGAAAACTCTTCTCCTTCTTGGCCTTGCTCTGTTAGCAGCAGCATAGACTTCAGCCTGTTGCACATATGCATGAATTAAAGCAACAGCAGCCCCTAACATTGTTTCTGTATAGACTCCTTTCCATGGCTGTATTCCAATAAGTTTTGTAATTCACAGGCAAAACCAGCACTGAGTCTATGCAGTTACTTTGTAGCTTGTTGAATAGCTCCTCCATCTTGGATTGGTTATTGTGCATACAATTCAGCTGTTTGTTCTGTACTTTGCATGCCAAAGTGTTTACATTGTTTGTGTGGCTCTGTACTGCTCTATACACCATGTAGAGCCGCTTATTGGATCCAAAATGGTGCTACACCCACATGCTGTAAATGGACCGTGTAGGCTTTATTAAACCTGGCCATTGGTCTATTATTTTGATCTAAAATTTGGTGCTGCTCTAAAATGTTGTTCATTGTTACAGCTCTGCATGATAAAATAGGTTTATAAAGGGTAACTCTCTTTTTAATAATTTTGTTAGCAGTATTTTTTAACAATGATGCCCTATAACTTCTTTCTAAAAACATCTGAATAATGTCATTATTTATTCCTGAAACTTTGACTCATCAGTAGTAAAACTGGGCAATCTGATCATTTGTCCTTTAGGATAGTCTTTTTAATGTGCTAAGAATGGTTACTACTGAAGTGTAAATAATTGTTGACAAACATTGGTCTTCTATAGATGGTACTATTATTTTTATATGAAACAGAGCTACAAAAGGAAGTATAGAATTTATACAGAATTTAAATAACTATACTGGATTTTTGGATTTCACCCTAAGTGACATAGGCCCCGGGATTCATGAAGTTTGCTCCATGCACCGGAGTAGCGTCGACGATCTAGCGCCAAATATGGCCATCGAGCAATTCAGGTAAGAGCTGTTTCTATGTGTACTACCAGCGTACGCCAGAGCTGCGCAGCTCCCGACGCATGTATGCTAATTACCCCATGTGCAGCAGTGTAGCATGCAAATGAAGGCATATAGCGATTTGTGAAGTTGTGCAGGCATAGCATAAGCATGTAGAAATGTAAACCTAAAAAAAAACGGTTTACATTTTGTCACACATAAAATCGGAGCCATGAAAGCGGACCAAACTTACGTATTATAATGTTAATATATGCCAATGACTAAATATATAGCCAATGGCATAAAACAACATGCACAACATATAAAAAATAACATTTAATGTCATGGCCACACCAACGCAAAGTAAAACCGCAGTGCATCAGTGCACAAATGGGATCACAAGGAAAATATATTTAGACGTCATAAAACTGTAATGTAACGCAATTCATGATATCCCTATAATAGTCATTGACACACATGCTACACCACAACCATGGTGCAAGGGTTGCTAAGGGTCTGTGACAGTGTTCCGTGTGGTAACTAGGAATAAGCAGTCAATGCCATGCAAATGAATCAAGAAAAACTGAATCGTAAATGCCCTGCTGGCGTAAGGATGTACCACACTGCATAGCATTACAACACCGAGGAGTGGCCTGGAGAAAAACATGACATCAAGAGAGGGACGCGCCACCGTAGCTGTAAGCACATTGGATCATTGCTAATCCATGTTGTGTGTTGCTAAGCAAAGCCGCAGGATAGGGGTGTGGAAGTAGCCATAGCTTTGCTTAGATGAGAGCACAAAAGGTAACAGAAAATCCATGTTAACGTGGATGAAAATGCGCACAAAACCCAGTAAATGGCTGTGCGCGGTGCGCAGCACAGCTGAAACAGGAAGGATACGGGAAGACAATAAGGAAATGCTGCAGCATGGTAATTGGAGTACAAATGAGTAATTAACACCTAGAAACTCACAATGGGCCATAGACAACAGCTAACAAGGCTGCTAGCAGCTACCTGCAGAACAGGAAATGGGAGGTGCCGTACAGCAAAGAAAAGAGAACTGTCACAGCAGAACAAAGCAAACTTGCAGTAGATCATCTACATAACACATTTCCCAACACAATCCTGGGTTGTGCAAGCACAAAACAAGAAAGGCGGCAGCTGGATGCATGCCTGACAATGGGAGGTGAATCGGGTTGAAAATAGAAGTAAAGGGCAATAGATGAATCATGGCAGACAAGCGTAAGTCAACACCAAAGGCCCCACAATAGCAGTACCTGCTGTAAAATCAATAATTAAGATACCCTACAGCTGGAATAGCACAAACACACCCAATAACACCAGCATCATCCATTGCACAATACTATAAGGTGAGAAAGCCACACACACACACTTGTGTATTCCCAGACACTCTGCACCATTGGTGTATACAGTTGGGGAACTTTTAATATGTATATGTTAGGGGCTGCCATAGCTTTGATTCACCAGCATGTGTTGGCGACGGACGGTGGTGTGGAGGATGATGCTGACAACCATCCCAGGCACCTGAGTAGGAGGAGACGAGTGTTCAGACCCAGGGTAAACTACCAGAGGGGAACCTATCCCAGTGGACACAAAGGTATGTGTAAGCTTGAGAATACTAGCCACAGGTACCTTCCAAAGGCCAACTGGGGATATCATGGGGATCTCACAGGCATCAGCATCCAGGGTACTCCACCAGTTCCTGGATGCCATATTACCACATGCCAATGAGCACATATACTTCCCCCGAACACAGGAGGAGTTGGCCAGCAATATCTGTCTCTTCCACCATGTGGCAGACTACCCAGAGGTACGGGGTGCAATAGACTGCACACACATACACATCAAGTCACCACCTGGTGAGCAGGGTAGGCACTACATAAACTGCATGGGATTCCCCTCCAACTGCCAGGTCATGTGCAATGCCTAGGGCATTATCATGGATGTGTGCGCTGGCAGCCCTGGAAGCTATCACGACTCCCACATCTAGCATGCCTCACAGCTGTATTAGGTATTTGCCAGGGGGGACATCTCATATGTCCACCTGGTGGGGGATGCTGGCTATGCACTGGAACCATGGATGATGACTCCCATCAGAAATGCACACACAGCCACGCAAGAACGCCATGATGAGGCACATGCAGAAACCAGAATCATCATAGAGCATGTGTTTGGGATGCTGAAATCATGGTTCTGTTGCTTGGATATATCTGGTGGAGCCTTGCAATACTCTCCAGGAACATATGCCCACATCTTCATAGTATAGTGCTACACAATATGATACTGCAGAAACAGCTGCAGTAGGGACAGAATGGTAAAGGCCCTCACAGCCCACCACCATTGCCAAGGGACCCACAGGGGGACTCAGACCACAAACACCCTGTCCTAGCCCCGGTAAGCAGATGGAGGCATGCCCAGTATGCCCGTGCCTTGACAAAGAGGGAACGTATAGCACACACACCAACAGTGTAGGCAGTCATGGACTGACACCCTTCTCCACCTGAACACACAGCAAACATGGATGGCACACACACACACAGCCATCTGTAAATTGTCATGTATAGGTGGTTTACTGTGTGCATCCTACATAGGTAGCCCTCAACTATTGTACACCCAACTGCCATTGGCAAAAGGTAAGTCAATACCTGAACAGTAAATTAAGCTATCAGCATGTGTCTATACTGTATGTACAGGTTTATAGATACATAGGTAGGTACATGCCCAACCACCAAGGCCACTCATAAGCATAGGCAAAACGTGTCTGCTGTTGCCACCCCATCTATCAACTAACTGTCCCTCTGTGGTGCAGAGCCACTTGCGGGATCCCTGGGGTGTAACTACTGTTCACCACCCACTCTGCAAGGATTCCCCAGAGTGTCAGTGAGGGGGTTTGTATAATGTAATCAGGGATGTAGTTTCAAATAATGGGGAGTATCCCTGACAGGAATCTTCACAGATGTGTACATGTTACACACCTTAAACACAGCTTGCATATATAGGTAGTTCTCCACAGAATAATAAACATGTGGAACACACAACCACTGAAATGTGCGTTAATCACCCTTGCACTACCAGTGCCTGCTCTGAGAGGTAAGAGATCACTAAAGAAACAAACAAACGTAGGCAGAAAAGAATTTAATATATCACAGCAAAGCTTTCGGGTGAAACCCTTCTTCAATACTAACAATCATTCAAACAAAAGCAGCTTGCTTTAAATAGGAGCAGAAACAGTCACATGATAGCAGCCAAAATCACATGACTGACAGACACAATATAATGTAACATATAACATAATAGATTTACAAAATACAAAATGTTTAAAATATTTAAAACAGCTTAACACGCTGAATTTTACTTAAAACAGGCTTTAGGCTAACAGTAGAGTTTAATCCAGGTGGAGAATCCGCTGCTAGTCTTAAAATCCATTCATATTCCTTAATATCTAAAACATTGTTAATATCACCACCCCTACTATGAGGTTTAACTAAATCTAGGCATCTAAACTTAAAGCAATGTGTATTCCCATATGTTTTAATATGCTTAAAAAGAGCATTATTTTCAACCTCCCTTCTAACCTCTGACTTATGCTCAATTATTCTGTCTTTAAGTTTACGTGTGGTCTTGCCCACATAGAATGCTGAACAGGCATTACAAGTAGCCAGGTACACCACATTTGCACTGTTGCAAAATGCTACTGATTTAAAGTAAAACTCTTTTAAAGTAACAGGATGAATAAATGCATGATTAGGGGTAGCAGCAATGTCTATACAACAAGAACAGCTCATACATTTAAAAGTACCAATACGATCAGAAAACATTCAGCTTTGAGCCAAAATTAAAATCTTTATAACATAGTAAGCTTTTAATACTTCTCATATTCCTATATGAGTAGTAAGGCTTTTCATCTAAAATTCGCCTAACCTCTGGGCAGGCCATCAACACAGGCCAGTACTTGGCTATGATATATTTAACCGAACCTGTTCTACTACTAAAATTCATAACATATCTAGTTCTAACTATATTTCCAATATTAGATCCTGATGCAATGATCACATGATCATCCATACACGCATCTGTCCTAAGGTAAGGTTTATATGTAGTACCCCTATTAAGTATTACCATTCTCTTCAATTCTTCCAGTATATCCAAGTCATAGCCATTCATAACAAACTCATTGAACATTTCATCTAACTGTATATGAAATGCAGAGTCAATTGTATTTAACCTACTGACTCGTGAAAATTGAGCTTTAACAATTCCTTTAAAAACATGGGGTGCATGCATGCTATTATAATGTAAGTATCTACTAGTATGCACATCCTTCTTATGAATAGTAGTTTGTAAAGTACCCTCTTCTTTATATACCTTAACATCAAGGAAAATTGCTTCATGTTCAGAAATATTCTCCTTAAAAACCAAGAAGCTGGTACTACTGTTTAAATATGCTATAAAATCTTGCAGATCAGAGTGTGAGCCCTTCCAAACCATAAAGCAATCGTCCACAAACCTCTGGTACAAACAAATATTACTGTTCAAAAATTTAACACCATCATGTATAAACTCTAGCTCCCATTGATACAAGACTAGGTTAGCATATGTATTAGCAACCGGTGTTCCCATCGCAACACCGGTTAACTATAGGAACAAAAGGTAAGAGATCACTGCCAGGATTAGAACACGCAATCATGTACACATTCATCACAATAACATACCACTAAGCACCCTGAGATGTACCAATGGCAGTCATGTATACTGACAGGATAAAACACAAAAGGTAGCAATGTATTGAAATAGGCAAACCGGCATGTACCCAATGAAAGATGTATATTTTATATATATATATATATATATATATATATATATATATATATATATATATCTATACAGAGAGAGAGAGAGATATGTTGATATATGGGGATATACATATATATATATATATGTAGATATATAGATAGGTTAACAACATCTACATAACCATGGAGGTACATATAAATGTGATACCTACCACATACCGAGTGCTTTACATACCGATGCTCGTAATCCTGAGGCTTAAGGTCCGAAAGAACATAATACCGAAACACCAGATGCACGAGGTGTAATCTCACGATGTTAATGGACAGTTAGTCAGTGCTTCTAGTGTTGCGGTTTGGGTAGGTTACTGTATGTACGTGTGTTTCTTAGGGCTGTAGTGTGTGTAGGTGTGCGTTCTGTGTGTGGTGTGTGTTTTTGGGGGACTGTAATGTGTGGTTTTGGGTTAGCTTTGTGCGTCTGTTTGTGTGACTTAGGATGTAGAATATTAAAGTAGAGGGTGGTGTGGGGGGCACAGACACCTACATGGAGGGTGTAGGGGGGGGCTTGGCCACCTGCTCATACGTAGAGTAGGATGGTTTGTTTGGATATGTTGGGTAGCAGTGTGTCTGTGTGTGCAAGTGTGTGTTCCATGTTCGTGTTACCTTCGCGAGTTACTGTCGATGTCAGTAATGTGGGGTATGGGAGTCTGGTCCTGGTACTGTGTGCGTCGGAACACTGTGGTTTTGGGATTTTGTAGGTCTCCCATATACAACGGTTGAAGTGTTCATATTTGTGTATAACACAGACCATAGAAATCACACATTCTGCCACTACCAACCTTTATGAACAAAGGATATGGAGAGTATATGCTTATACACTATTACAAATATGTGCTATGGACATGAGCCATTGATAGTGTAACCACCTGTCCCACTCTGTGAGGGACACTCCCTCATTGGGCAGTTGTATCCTGACCAAATATATTAAACTTGGCAAATGTCCTGTGATTGTAGGACATAATTATGTCCCATATGTACTGTAATAGTTGCATACAATAGTTATTTCTGTATCTAAAATACCTACATGTTACAGGAAACAGGATAAGCAACTAAACTGCTACAAGAATAAGCTTATAATTAGGCAAGAAAGGAAAGTTCTATCCCTTGTACTGACCGTGGGTTTGTGTCGGCCTGTAAAATCAAATGTGTGTCCCGAAAAGGTCCCACTATGGCCATATGAAAAGGTGGCAACCCTAGCCAAAGAGGGTCAATCACCAACACAACTACGATGACTGCAAATATCTATGACAGAAATACACAGCTATCATGTAGCAACACGTTATTACCTTCAGATGTAATACCGAAGGGATTCAAGGACTATCATCACCTGCATGCTATACAGGAACCACATAACAGTGCCTTAATGAATCAGACTGCAATTACCATTGTATTAGTCCAGAAAAGGATAGCTGTTCAAATAGGGAAGGAACCCTTATGCACATAACGATTATGTATAAAAGCAGTTCCGACACACCTGCATCTGCTAAACACACCCACCAACATCACCCCCACACCCAAACATATAACAATACAAACTGTAATAACATCATAAATCATTCACACACTGTACGACATCTGCAGAAGCCTTAGCATACCTTGTCAGAGACACACTAACATGGTTCTATGTGAAAAAGCTGCTGTTATACAATGGAACAGCTGTTGATGTAATAGGGTTTGTTTGCACTAATCCCATTTCAGAGGGTTGTGCATACACTGGGATGTGTTATCAATTAGTGAGTAACAGCACAGTATGCTACACTTGTACACCAAATCAAGAGTGTCTGGTGAGCACACTGTACACCACATAACAGTTCGTGCATAGCCATATGGCCTTGAGATGGCCAAACAACCTTGCCAGATTTAAACATCTGCAGAAGTATCAGGTGCAAACAAACCCTGCTTAAGTAACATTGTTCTGAAATATAACAGCTGTACTCACATGTAGAACTAAATCAACTAGCCATTACACACAGTCCACAGGCGTCATGAAGCTAATATAGCTCTGTGTGTCTCCATATAGCTGTTGAAATATATCGCAATAACGCATCTAGGCCATCTCCCTCAAAAGTAAGGCAAACGGACAATGCCCAAAAGGAGTACTCACTTATACACCACTGTTGCCATGGCATCGGCTAATGGAGTAGCTGCACAGCTGATGTGCATCCAATTAACTACTTTGGAACAGCAATTGGTGGACAGGATACCACGTTACCGATATGTAACTAGAAAAGGATGTCTTATCAGACATTCAAACCATCCGTATATACCAGCGGAACATTACAAAGAACATTGAAACACAAACTGAAAAGGATTGAATCAACAGTTAATGACACCTCATGTTACTAATAAGGTATGTAGAATAATCAGTATGTCTATGTAGTACTATTCTGTAGTATTTAAAGTGTATGCATTCCATATAGTGGAAACAGTTATCTTGTAGTGATGTATTGTTGAGCATAGTAACGCTTGTAGTATTTGTGTGTACTGCTGTAGGCCACAAGGCAAACACCGCATACACCACAAGGGATGCTATATAAGAGCTTTGAACAGAAGTACTCCTCACCAGCCAATGTCAGTGGCAGGGCTAGTCCAACAAGTATGTGCTATAATATGTATGAGTGTATTACAGAGAATAACATGTTGAAGGTTGGGCCACTGTGCAAGTATGATTAGCATTGTGGGATATTGTGCCAATAACTGTGTAATGTACAGTATTGTAGGCAGATATGTATTACGAGCTACATAGCATTACTGTAATGTTAGGCAAACATTAGTTATGTCAATTGGCATTTACAATACACAATAACAGGATACATATGTCTTTTAGTGAGCCGACAGTTTATCAGCATGATAGCAAAGTAAAATGGAAGAGCTATTTAACTATCCATGCAAATAGGACATGTAATATGTGCAAAGGTAGGTACTAGGCTGTCTCACCAAGGGTATCTGTAAGCCTAGATAGCATGTGTTGGCTTTCACCACCCCCATAGGTTGGTTCCCTGTGCCTCTGAACAGCAGAGCCAATAGTTCCCTGTGCCTCTGTCCAGCAGAGCCACTGCAGTGATCTCTGGGGTACATGTTTATCTCCCATCCACATGTCAAGGTTTCCCTTGAAGAGTGCTCATGAGGGGCCCTGCCTGATGTACATTGGGATCATGTTCCAAAGCATTAGGGAGTGTGCAGCTCAGGAATCTATCCATCCAGCATGTCCTACTCATCATTGTGGTTAGGTGTATATCCCTAGAGCATGTGGCTCTCAGGGGCTTCTGTTTAGGTGGAGCATATCCAGCAATACAGGGTTGGACATGGGCCTTGTATGTCAAGCAGAGATCACCTGTGAGTATGCGGTATGCAACTGAGTACAGCTGGAGTTTTGTAGGTTGGGCTGCATAGGTCATCTGTTTGAGGTCAGTAATCCTCTTGGTGTGGTATTTGTGTGGTCTTCCAAGCTGTTGCAGTTGTCTTGTAAGGTATATCCCAAATTGGGTGCTGTGTCCTTTAATGGGTCTAATATGATATGTGTAGAGTCACAATGGCCCCTCTGATCTGGATGCGAACCTATTAGAGATTAGGGGGGGCCATGTAGAAGGATATTCTAACCACCTTGTCATTATGGGCATTGAAGGAGAGATTGCTATCTACTGGGGTTCCTGGATCCCATATTACCTTTTCTGTATGTTGAGGACTAACACCTATGTGGTAGTCCATGGGTAATTAGTTATATCCAAAGGGGATGACTATGCACTTTTAGGCATTCAGCTTGACGTCATAATATTAACACCAGGTATCCATCTCAGTGCAACCCTTACAGAGGGGGTCTGTAACAGCTGGGGAAACAATTATGTCCCCTAGTTTGTAGTCATCAGCAAACCTTTTCAACCAAAGCCCTCCTGTGCTTGTCTGTATGTCAGAGAAGTATATACCAAACATGAGGGGTCCTAGAACTGAGCCATGGGGGACGCCAGTTGTAACTGGTATACAGTTGGACCTAGGGTATGCAACTCCCACTGTGTGGGTTCTGTCCGTGAGCCACTTTGCAAACCATCACATGACGTAGGGGTTAATGTTCAGGTGGATGGGTATGTTGATAATACCAGAAGGAGGAATGGTGTTGAAAGCCTATGAGAGATCTAGGTAGGCTGTGTGGACCTCCTTACCCTCATCTAATGCCTTGGTAACTGTCTCTAAGAGGTCCACCAGGTTTAGGAGGCATGGTCTGACCTTAACAATGCCAAACAGGGAGAGGTCAAAAGTTGGGAGGTACCCAATGTCTCCGTTACAGTGATCCATGATGTGCACCATAGCCTTGCAGACCAGGCTAGTCAGGCCTATAGGGAAATAGGTCCTATGGTCCATTGTGGTGCCACCTTTGTGGAGTGGGATAACTGTTGCTGTGTGCCATTCAGGGGGCACTATGCCCGATGTGAGGCTATTATTGAACATGGTGCGTAGGTGGGGAGACAGTACGATCTGAAGTTCATGTAAAACGCAGCCTGGAATGTCTGGTCCCATGGATGCTGTGATATTGCCTTTAGAGTGTGCAGCTTTGAGAGGGATCTGCCAGGATGTTGCCAATATCAATTGGTTCTGTAATGTTCGTGCCTTTGTGCTGTAACTCAGAGCAGTTCTGGTTGTTGACATCAAGATATGTGACATAGCTATAGAATGCTTTGTGGTTGTTGTTGGTATTAGTTGCATTATAGTTTTCATAGCTATCTTTGGAGGATCTTATAAGGGATCTCACATTCTTACTGAGGCTGGCCAGGGATCTCCTCCATGCATGGTATTATACTCTCGTTTGCAACAGTATCTTCCTCTTGTAGTGAAATATGTTTATGGCAGGGGACCACCAGACTGGTTTAGTTAATTAGGAGTATAGCATCCTGGTTCTGTTTGGAATAGCACAAGCCATGCACTCCTGTAAGTGCTTATAGAGTGCATTTGTCTAGGATTCATCAGTTGTAACAGTACTGTCCATCTGCATGGGTGTCATGACATCCACCGCATCTATCTTAAGAAGCATGTAGTTGGCCTTGTAGACATATTATACTGTAGTTCCCTTAATGGGGGGTAGGTGCGGGATGTGGATATCAATGGTGTTCAGCACATGGTTTGATCGGACCAACGAGAAGTTGGCTTCATGTGTGGAGCACCAGTCACTCATGTTGGTAATGACTAGGTCTAAGATATTGTTGCCCCTGGTGGGTGTGTGGATATGTTGAGTCAGTGCATTGGTGTTTATGAATTTCAGAAACCGTTGAGCTAATGTGTTGGTACACGAGTAGTTTTCCCAGTTAATGGTGGGGTAGATTTTATTTATTTATTTATTTAACATTTGTTGACCGGGAAAGTCCGACTAGGTTCCACAGATCCTGTTTTCAGCGAAGGCTCGGGGAGAAATGCTCCAGACGCATGTCTTTAGAATTTAGATTCAGTGAGACTCTTATGATGAGTGGTGTTGTGCGATTGTGTACCATCTCCACATGACAGTCAGGGTCAGGCTTGGTTGGAGAGACCTTTACCTCCAGTTTGGCTAGATGAGTGCATCTCTCACAGGTTGTAGTGTTGGGTGGTAGGCGGAGAGGCTTGTCTGTGTACATGAGGCAATGTGTCCATTGCCTCAAGATGTCCGGGCTCATCAGATAGACAGGTGAGAACACTCGCAGTTGACTCTTTGACATGCCTGAATATAGAACTACATTCACCTAGATAAGTGAGGAAAGTGAGTACAAGAGCTACATTACTCTACGCAAAAATCTGTTCACCCTTACCTGTAGGTAATGAGGAAGATTGAGTGCTACAGTAATTATTAGCTTATGTTATGTTTACAAGTCCTGAACAAGTGCTTAGCATGGATAAGCAATCCAGATAGGGTCTTGGATAATATAAACACATGGCCCCCTCCCCCAACAGGTACACAAGCATATATCCATGTACACCACAGGACCCCTGTACCCACAACTATGCCAGTACAAGCTGCACTCAGTCTGCATGGGACCTGCCCACATCACAGGTTGTATCATACACATATGGTAAAACAAGATGCTCTCCATGTACACATCATGTAAAACATAGCTCCATGTCAGGTTGTTTACACACTGCATGGTGCACACCAACAGGTATCACAACCCACAAAGGGGGAGACACCACTGATAATGGGAAGTACTTTACTACTACCCTGCTGAGTCTGGTCTGAATGGTCATGAACCTTGATCACTTAAGTGATGTCAGCAGTACAGATGTAGATGACAGTATGGTTGATGTCACACTGCATATCATAACCTTGCCAGGTCATAGGACATCATCACCCATACTGTGTACCACCTACACTCGGTATACTAGATTTACATTCCTATGTCACAGGAGTGTTTTGCAACAGGACTACTGGCAGAACCAACACTACAGAAGGTGTCTGAATAATACGTGATCATCACATCAGTGGCAGCTACAGTATGTCAGGGTTAATTAATTTTATTCCCCCTTATTGTAGTCCATACCTCACAGACAAACAGAAGACATCTGCCTATTGAAGTATGTGAATGACTATGACTTAGGAGCAATAGCTGACTCACATTGTCACCCCTATGTTAATAACCCTGTACCCATGAACTACCACCTAGGCAGCAGTCAACATAATGGACACTTGTGTGTGAGGGATGCAGCTGAGCAGTTGTCTTTCCTATGATAGCTACATTACCACACCTGTCAGGTAGTCATATGTGGCAACCCTAATAATGATAGGGTGCCATTCATGAATATAGAGATCATTGTCCAGCCATACAGAACACTCAAGTGACCCATATCAGATCACATATTTCCTTTAAGGGGTATTGGCCATGTGCAAATGGCCTACAACAGCCTTTCCATTCCCCATCTCCACTATGTAGCATGATGCATACCCTGAATAAATCCATGTCCAACCCAGTGATGTTGGACATGCTACACGTACTCATCCTGATCTCGAACACATACTTCATGGACATCCACCTACCACATGCTGGACAGATCCTTGTCCCATACACTTGACATAGTCCTGCCATACTATGCATTCCTGTCCGTCAAAGCTGCACATCGCTCCCCTCTCAGACATGGTGTGATGACTGCATGGTAATGCATGGTATATGTATCATTAACCCTGTGGATCAGTAATGTGGCACTGCTCCACCTGGCCCCACAGACCCACCTGTTGGCTACTGCCAGGTAACCTTTCATCCTAGATTCATACATGGGCCATGGCATATAGCCCACTAGTTGACTTTGACTGTACATGCTATAGTTGATATCCATCCCTGCAAATACCATCTGGCTAGCCAGTGTTCCATGTGTATCACTTGTGCAACACAGGAGATACATGGCAGGATGCTGAATCACTATACAGTGCCATGTAGATGTATTTGGCAGAACACATACATGTAAGACCTTATGTGAGTGTGTCTGCAGGGTCACAGGTCATGTCTGTTAAGGCAGTGTAAGTCTTTATATGTGACATATACACTGCATCAAGGTCTACTGCATTAATGTGGACACATCCAGGCATGTGCTGATAGGTAGGAACACCAGTACAGGCAAGCAGACATGCCCACATCAAGACAGCAACCACATGGAGTATGAGCAATGTAATCAGGTGACACACACATATATGGTGATAATATCCACTCAACATTGAGTGTCACATGTGTGTGACACAAACACGTCAGTGTCATGTAGGTTTGCAAATACAACTATTTAAACTGAATTAATGTGATACACATGTATGTTCAGCTGTAGCTCTGTATGTCTCTGAGTTACTGTGACCTGTCTCGATCATTATGTCTTACAGGTATGCCGCGTGCAAGGCTTCCCCCTTTTACATGCTTGGAGGATGAGGCACTCATCCCATACCTACTCGGCAATCACGATATCCTGTTCAGCCATGTGCCACAGGAGGCACAGCAGTGTGATGCCCTGTGGATGGAACTTCGCAGGAGGGTTAATGATGTGGGTGGCCACAACCACGCATACCAGCAGGTGCACAGACACTGTACAGACCTCATTAGACAGGTGAAACAGCATGTGAATGCAATCGCCAGGGAACAAGGTGCAACAGGTGATGTACCACCAGCCCAGCCCCCACTCACACGTACCGAGGAGCTACTGGCCAACCTGGGGACACCTGCAGAACCACATCCACAAGCCTTAGCCGATATTTTGGAGGTGGGTGTTTCTCAACCACTGAGCCTGGAGTTGCCTGGTAAGTCAGTACTGCACCTATAACAACTATATTCCATATAGTTGCATGTGTCACTGTACAATATGTAATGTAACCTCATATGCAAGGCATGTATGCACACATGCCGCATACTATAGTATGCTACTCTGTGTATGCACACATGTGCATACACCATAGTATAGTCTAATGTACTAGTGTATGTGTTATGCACATTGCTTCCTGTAGCCTTTATACATGGGTGGATTATGCTCATACTGCTGTGTTACACCTATTTAGGTACCTCTGGCGTTCCGCTGTGACAGCAGCCCATTGCAGGTGAGAGTGTTATTATTTATCAGGAACCATAATGCACAAATCTATCTGCCATGTGGCCATTCACAACATGTACACATAATGTATGGTCCTGTCACAATATACAGGTTGGACCTGCAATGCATCACAATGACTACCCATGTGCAACACTTGCAAGCTATGTGAATCATCTCACTGACATGAATCCTCACAAACTTTATTGCCAAATTTGTTGACAGCTGTGCATACAATGGTGGAGGTGCTGTTCACTTTAGGGACGTACAACAGATCTGATCTACACATGTGGTGAATACAAACAGTTCTACACAGTGGGCTGGAGTATGGCCAGCACACAGTTTTCACCAGTGTGGATCCTAGCCCTGCTATGAATGTCACACAATGTGATGTGCTATCTTGACATGTCCATGACATCTATTGGCCTGGCTGCTACACTGCCTACCCAACCTGAAAACATATCACACATACAACCCTTTATCTGCATAACCCTGTTGTCAGTGGAGCATATATGTCATATGGGACAACACAGACATGTGAAATAGATTCCCATCACAATAATTTGGACAACACATGTACACACATTGCCATGGAAGATGGCCAGAGACATGGAGCAACACACACAGTAGATGTGTTGTGCTTGTGTGTACACCCTGTCATACAATGGCTACACATGGTTCAACCATGGCCTTTGTATAATGGTCATAATGTAGATGTGGAACACTAGACATCCTACAGGCCTGGGCACATCTTGTGTAGGCGTAACATCAATCCACCACATAAGATGTGTTGCACATCTTGAGGGTGTTGCAACATGACAGCAGTCACCTGTACAGTATCCACATCAGGCCACAGATACAGTACATTCCCGTTGCTGGTGTTGGACATAAATGCCATACTAGCTCCTTGTGTGTGTGGTACACAGATGTCATGTGGGACATGATGTACCAATGTGTTTGCCATGTCTGGCCATAGTTGCCGGGCTGCATCAATATGGTTGCAGATGTGCAGGGGTGTCATCCATATACCCATCAACGGCCTGTGTCACAACTTCCACATCATGGTTTAGTGTGTATACACCTCAGTGACGTGGGTCACATTCCACAATATATATGTATTGTATCTGAACACAGTCATGGCTATGAACCCTGTCTGTAACTCACACTGTATAGCACTAAAGATGCCTCATGATTCCCTGCAATGGCCATGCACATCAGCTAAATTTGCAGTATATCTGTAGGGTGGACAGACAACACTGAATTGGTACACCATTATCCCACTGTATATTTGGCAGGACACCATTGTGTTACACATGTATGCATGTCATTGCACATATCAGCAGATCACATGTCATACTACAAGTGAGTATCAAGGTCATATGCCACACATCAGGCAGGTGTACTGTTAATCTGTGCTGCTCCACATGGTGTAACACAGGGATGTATGCTAACCACTACTATGATTGTGTAATTTGCATGCCATCTGCTATGACACATGAATGCTGGTGTGTGCAACCTAGGGATGTATGATAACTACCACTATTATTGTCTGTGCTGCATGCCGTCTGCCGTATCACATGCATGTTGCATGCCTTCTGTCATATCACGTGTGTGTGTGTGTGTGTGTGTGTGTGTGTGTGTGTGTGTGCCTATTGTATAGATTGTAATATACAGTTCTTGTCTGCCCTCACAGGTGAGGTAGGTGCATTGCCCTCCTGCGGTACATCAAATGTTAGTGTCCCTACAGACTCTAGTAGTGATGATGAACGTATGATTGGGACACAGGCAAAGTTTTCAGTGGCTAAAACTGTGCCATTGGTTGCTATTCCATCTATATCCACCTCATCCCCGCACATAGATCCCATACCTGCACATACAGCCAGTGCTGCTCATAGGAGGACCTCTGGCCAACATGCTCCTGCATGACAGAGCACAGCAGCTGGTGTCATCAGAAACATGTTTCAGGCTGTAATGGAGGCAAAGACATGTGCTGAATGGCACAACAGAGAAGATCAGAGGCTACAGAGGGCTGCTGTCCGTTCTTTAAACAATAGCATCCAGGCAGTGGTAAATGCTATACAGCAGATTGCTGATGCTTTGGATAGACGGTTGGGTGACATGGTTGGAGTCCTTGACCATGGCATGACAATCCACGAGCATGAGCTGTCTGTGCTGGAACATCTGGTAGGAGAGAGGCATTGGGCACATGGACATAGGCCTGCTATATCACCGGTGTCAGGTCTACATGTATGAGCTACCTCACATGCCCGCTCCCATAGTGGCGGTAGCAGCAGCAGTGCATCTGGTGCTGTGCTGTCCACACCACGACACAGCAGACCACGTGCACATGGCCCGTAACAGTCCCAACAGGGGCACGGTTCCACTGGACAAGAGACATCAGACAGTACCCAATCTGCACCTCTGTCTGGTAGTGCCCATGCAACCCCTGGCAGGCACAGGTTACATGTCCATGGCCGGACACCATGAACTGTAAAACCTCACCTGTACAGTCTGCAGCTGTCAATAATACCCCTGTGTAGGCTGGACACATGGGAGAACTGTGTGCATACATACACACACACACTGGACACATACGTAGGGCACCGCAACACACACATGCATAACATCCACACACGCCCAATTAGATCAAAGTCCCAAACCCACACACATGATGTCATCCAATGGTGCAGCCTAGGCCTCTGGCAAACATTAACACCCTGTGCATATGATGATGCCTGTGCCACATCCCTGACATCCACACCATCAGTGCAGGGACATGCTGATATGGTCTGATGCACAGGTTAACAGACTAGGATGATATGAGTAGTTTACAAATGTTGAGAACTGTCGACAGGCAGCAGATATACCATGTAGTACAGGTGTACAATACTGTTAACAGTATATGTCTTGTGTAACAACAGTGCAGCCTAGGCCTCCGGCAAACATTAACACTCTGTGCATATGATGATTCCTGTGCCGCATCCCTGACATCCACACCATCAGTGCAGGAGCATGCTCATATGGTCTGATACTCAGGGTGAACAGACTAGGATGATATGTGTAGTTTATAAATGTTGATGACTGTTGACAGGCAGCAGATATATCATGTAGTACAGGTGTACAATACTGTTAACAGTATATGTCTTGTGTAACAACAGTGCGCCTGGGGCCTCTCCAAAAATTAACAACTGTCTATATATGATGATGCCTGTGCCACATCCCTGACATCCACACCATCAGTGCAGGGACATGCTCATATGGTCTGATGCACGGGGTGAACAGACTAAGATGATATGTGTAGTATACAAATGTTGATGAATGTTGACAGGCAGCAGATATACCATGTAGTACAGGTGTACAATACTGTTAACAGTATGTGTCTTGTGTAACAACAGTAAATGCATGTTGGTCATGATATTCTGCTGTCCTTCTTCAGGTCTAATTGCACGTGCCGGTGGATGTCAGTGTTTGCAGTTAAGTGTCCCATATGTTAATGTGGACTACTCACGGGTATGTATGAATATACCAGCATGCACTGTGTAGTTGCCACATACCAGTGAAAATGTCCCACGTTACAAACACGTCTAACGTTCCAAGAGCATGATAGCTGTGTATTAAGCTACTGTGGCCAAAGATGTGACATCCATAAAGGGTGACATCACAGGTACAGTTACATGGAGTGGTTAGGTAAGAGAGTGGTCTAGCTGATTACAAGGGTAGAGGCCAGTGGGAAGTATTATGCCTCAATGGGAATCAGTAATACACATTCCCATGACAGGATGCCAACACACAACTGCACCCACAAACTCAGGTATTGACACACATGTATTCAGTGACAATGTAACACACACACAAACTCACAGCTTTACTGACACAGTAACACACACTCACACACAGTTGCTACTGGTGGGATGAGGATCCCTGCCTATGTGCAAATTATCATTACAGTACTGTGCACCTACATGACATGCCACAGAGAATACACATGTACAGGTAGTCAGTACAGACTAAGATTGGGGACATCAACATGGATAGTAGAATGTGTCACCTGGATGGTGGGAGGGGTCGTATCAGTTCAGTATGGTAACATACATCCTCACCACAGGGACCAGTCAGCCCTACATACACACACTGTGGCATTCAGTAATTAATACACCTATGTCATGCACATACAGATACCTTACATGTGTGAGATACACGCCCCTGCCTATGTCCTGCTTTCTACATTGCAGCCTGTACAGATGTGTACACTAGTGTACAGGAGAGTGAGTAACAATTGAGATGTATTCCCCACAATACGTGACATATATGGACACACGCAACCACACATGCCAGTACTGTGAATCTCAGACCTGCCTAGCTCATGTTATGTATGTCAGATGTACAGCAGTATTGCACATGTTACAAACTATACTGATGCTTCCTGTGCCAACAGTGCTGATATATGCACTAGGGATGTCATATCTATTAACAGGTGTCAAGTGATTTACCTTCGCTGTCACCCTGACCACTGTCTAAGTTGTGTGTTATGTTCTTCAATTAACAAAACCATTGCTTACCGGTTACACAGGATATTGTAGGACCACTTGTGACACACCTGTAAGCTGTCCACAGCAAACATCCATCTGCAAAGATGCACCACCACTTACTTATTTCAACACATCTGTCCATACCTGTGGTACATCTTTCTGTACATTCAGCATATCAACATATACAGCTGGCAATGTTGAGGCTGCATTGCAGCTGCATGATGTACTAGGATACACGCCAACTGCATACATCAGCAACTGCACACACATGTTATCTGAATGCACAACACTACGTATACAGGTGTGTAGGTCCTACAATCCTGACATTTGGTTATGTTTGTAGGCATTGCAATTTGTGGATATGTGTTATGACATACATGACACATGGACTGTTGTATGATATGATGGGTGACCAGTACAGGGGGGTGTTACCTCTGCCAACATTGATATCACACCTTATGTACTGTTAGCATTCAGCAGCCATGGACCTACATTCCATGTGCATGAGTGTAATGGCTGTAGCCACCTGTTTGCACAAAAGACTACAACAGCTATGCTATTTACAGGTATGTTGTGTGTATGGCATGTACATACCCAGGGCAGGTACATATATGTCATATCCATACATGAGGTTGTGTACTGGTGTACAGCAACAGACATCTGCTAATGGTTGAAAGTACTGGCGGCCCCTGGTATGTGTACAGCTGACCTGGTCACAGACAGTGATATCATTGCATGGCATAACACATGATGCAATGGTGTCTGTACTTGTGTACTCTCTACAGTTGATGTAGAGCTTAGTACAGTACACAGGTCAAGGGTCACATGGTGGTGTACTCTTCTATGTCATACAACATGTATGGTTGCGTGTTGGTGGTCCGAGGGCATGGTGGTGTCTGCAGTTTACATCCTAGAATGCAGCATGTGACATTGTGTCCTGCACATGGCTCATCTGTGATGCCTTTCGTGGAGGGACCGGTCATTACATGTGAGTGGCCTTTATGTATGTGGGTACACCACCTGGAGTGGTCTGTACTTGTGTTATGGCCCACATGTCTGGTTCTGAGGTATATGGTGGTAGTGCTAGGTTCTAAGGTATATGGTGGTAGTGCTATTGTGCACTACAGAGACATCAGCCAGGTGTTTCTCACTGCACAGATGTCAGTACTCCCCATTGTTGGATCTACAGTGACCAGCTGTGAATATGGATGCTACACATCTAGCACTGGTTAGCATAAGAAAACAATGCAGTTGTCCTGTAGGTGTATGGGAGTTAACCTGTGTTTAGGACATTTGTCTTAGAATGGCACTGTGTGGGCTGATGTGACTTGGGTAATATCCACACTCCCATGTATCATGGATGCATGTGATATGTGACAAAGGCCTGCCTGTTGTTAGTCATGTCATCCCAAAATGACACCTGATATTGTGTAAAAGACCAGTGTCAAATATATGTAGAGCAGCGTTCCCGCTAACAATGACAACTACTAACAGCAGAGCCCATTACAATGTGTTTTTTATGTCTACCTGTAATAGCATGGCCACTGTGGCCCTCCGTGTTTAGCATCAGAGTGCATCCCAGTCAGCCCTGTGCTATTAAGAGTATGAGCATGCCCAGTATATCCTTGTGTAGATGGACACATAGTAGCACAGGGCTGTTTGGAATGCACTACTAAGTGTGTGAGCATGCCCAGTGACACCTTGTGTCGGTTATGTGCCTCTGTGTATGGGCATGGTAGTAGTCGTCAATTCCACAGATGGTATACTCCAGGTCAGGATGGATTCCTACTTTAAACACATAGGTTCACAGGTATGTACATTTTAACTGCCAGCATCCCTGTTGATGTCTGCATTCCCAGACGGTCATAATGACAGCCTTGACATGTGTAGTCTGTGTGGCGTGATTCGTAAGCATGTAGTATTGTAATAGTATTCTGTAAATAGGCAGGTTTCCATACCCGCCACTGGTTGTGTGTGTGTGTGTGTGTGTGTGTGTGTGTGTGTGTGTGTGTGTGTGTGTGTGTGTGTGTGTGTGTCCATTTGCCGGTGGACTCTAAATTGTTTTTAGACTGCTCATACTCCATACATTTCTTATACCCACCGTTAGCAAGGCCGATGATGTCACCCATCTACAAATACACTTCTGGGACGGCTGTGTCCCAGTAATCTTGGTAGCACATTCTGTAACTGCGTAATGCTGTAGTGTAATAAAGTAGTTAGGTTGGTGTTCTAGTCCCACACTTGATGTGTGTGTGTGTGTGTGTGTGTGTGTGCGTGTGTGCGTGTGTGTGTGTGTGTGTGTGTGTGTGTGTGTGTGTGTGTGTGTGTGTGTGTGTGTGTGTGTGTGTGTGTGTGTGTCCGTTTGCCTGAGGACTGAGTAATGCTTTTATACTGCTCACACTCCATGCATTACTTATACCCACCATTAGCAAGGCCGAGGATGTCCCTCATCTACAAATACACCTCTGGAAGTGCTGTGTCCCAGTAATTTTGGTAGCGAGTTCTGTAACTGCGTAATGCTGTAGTGTAGTAAAGTAGTTAGGTCGGTGTTCTAATCCCAGACATGCCAAGTGTGTGTGTGTGTGTGTGTGTGTGTGTGTGTGTGTGTGTCTGCGTGAGACAAGTACAGTGCTTTGTAGTATTCGCCATAGCGCGTGTCCTAAATGCATGTTGCTGCAGTGTGATACGGTAGGGGTTTGTATACAGGACATGGCAAGTGTGTGTTTGTCTGTCAGAGCCTGTGTAAAGGGGGCCGTGATTGTCTTACCATTGGACATGTTTGGGAGCGGGTTTTGTAGTTTTCCTACATAGTATATGTCTTATGACACACTGACCACCTCATGAGGAGTACAGCTGTCAGTCAGCCATGGTACTGTGTTGGCAAGCCATACCCATTTTATTTTATTTATTTATTTATCATTTGTTGACCGAGAAAGTCCGACTAGGTTCCACAGAGCCTGTTTTCAACGGAGGCCAGGGGAGAAATGCTCCAGATGCATGTCTTTGGAATACCATACATCTGGCAAAAGGGCTGATGAACTAAGTATTCAGCTCTACTAGTACCCGGTATATGTCCCGCACCCATGTGCCATGAACATACAACCTTGCCTAGGATATCCCACTATGTTGCTAGTAACATGCACATTGAGGACAGATAGTATGCATGGTGTGACTGCAGTGGCCTGCAGAGGACATGGCACCCTGTACAGCTGTACAATAGGCACATATATGTGGACATTGTGCCTTCACTATGTTCCACACTGAATGGCTGCAACATATGTGGTGCCATCATATGTGATCCACTAAGGCCAGACAATGCTGTACACATGTGCCCTGTATGAACCCATGCCACTGACACCATGGAATACCTGCCCACTATAAGCAGGTTTCGCCACATCAGGCCAGTATTGGCATATCGGGGTATAACAGGCTGTGTACACTACATGTGTCTGCCAAACCAGGTACACCTGTGCATGTCACTGTACAGTATTGTGGGACATGCACATCCCAGGCAATGTCCATGTGAAGGACTATCAAACACAGACATGGCATGCATTGCAAAGCTATGGCCCTACACATTGGTAACCAGGATGTCAGGCCAGATAATGCAGTACCCATCTGTGTGGGACATTGCATACACTACACCCCTGCACTGCACACCATTGTTGGGTGATGCGATGGCAAGGATTACCCCTCACCCAGCCTTGTACAGCCATCTTGCACAACCAAACACTACACACCCATGGAGCAATGCATACCTGCATGACAGTACTGGCACCCTGTGTCTGCATGTGGGTTGTGATGCTCCCAACCACAGTCACTCCCAGTATAAACCTCATTGGCATACCAACAGTTGTCAAGCACTGACATGTGTGCCACACCTAATGTATGTCTACTATATCTGTTGCAGATGGCACTCACTCATCTACACACATGTTCTTACAGCACTGAAACATGTCGCCTCTGTGGCACATGTAGTAACATCATGCACATGTAATAGTAATGAGTAGCCTTTGTCCCTGTGCTATTCTGCATGTGGCAGATGATGCTTATGGTTAAGTCTCCAAGACCTTCCCTGGTGTACATTACCTGTCCCGCACACGCACTCTCTGGTGGATGTGAAGGTGTACACCTGCACAGCAGCAGCATGTGTATTGTAACAGATGGAAATGGTTAGGTGATGGCCTCTGCACCTATTGCAGTCCTCCTCTAGCTGATTGCATGTGGTACAGCTGTGATGGTGTTCCCATAGCCATCCGCATGATAAACACAGTACACTATCTGGGGAAACATGTTATTATCTGGCCATGACAGTTGCTGTGAGTGGTACCTGAATGTGGTGTTCTGACACGGCATTGCAGATGATATCTGGATGTACCTCAATCATCCACAGTGGGAAATAGCCTAATGACAGGAGGGTGATGTGCCACACAACTACAGCATGTAAGTATAGCTATGCTGCATTGAGACTACTGCCTATTTAACATATGTGTGGTAATGGCTATTCTGCATGTTAAAATGCAGACATGACAGTACTCTGTTCATGAGGGACCCCCATCTGTAGGGCCATCTGTGAGCTGGTCAGTGTGTGCAACCATTTGTTTCCTGTGTTACACACTGAACACACTTCTGTGCACAGCAGAAGCATGGTGTGGGGATTGCAGACAGTACATGATGATAGGGATGTGTTACTGCCATCGCATCCCTGACTGGACATGTGTCACATGAGACAGTGGTATGACTGACACTGTGTGGGATTCCCAGTGACAAGCCAATGATGGGCAACTGTTCATAGCTGCGGTCACACGTCTACTACACATTGTACAGTTGCCATGCGGTATATATGCATGTGTTGTGCTCCCTCTGCAAATGTATACCATCTGTTGTGTTGGGTTGCCTGTGATATCTATACATACTGTCGTAGGTAATCCTGTATGCTGTTGTCTATCACTAAGCCATATGTGGATTTAAAACACAACACCATAGGCTGAATGGGTTGGTAATTCCCGGCAGATCCTCCTGTCCCACTTCTGCTGACCATGGCACAGGGCACTAGCACATCTGGGGCCCAGCCATTAACATCAACCTCTGTTGGCTCTGCACCACCTTCTGGTGGTACCACCACTGAGGATGGAGCATGTCCCCTTGGGAGCAGGACCAGACAGGTACATATCTGTTGTCGTGCGGTCCCGGACATGTTGCATAGGTGGCTCCCTAAGGGGTTATGATGCCAGATACGCTAGTTCAAGGGCAGAGTATCACATTTACAGGGTGATGCTGCCCCTCCTGGACAGCCCCCAGCACTACCCAGGTGCAGTGGCAGTTGCCCATGGCTGGAGACCTCCATCCCACTATTCCCATGGGATTTTGAATGCCGAAGACCCATCCCCATCCAGGGTGTATTTCCTCCCCACATGTGTCATATACCAACCCTGTATGCTGTCATTTCTCTGCTCCTACTTATCCTCCATGGCCATACCTACCCTCCTTCCCCAACATCTGACCCACACCTGCAGACACATAAGGCCATTCGGCTCCTAGGACACCATCTGCCCTATACATAGCTGTCCATTACACACATGTGCCCACTGGACACATGAAACCCTTGTAATATGCATCATAACATACTACTGTTATCCTCACTACTGTCCCTCAGGTGCACGGTCTTGGTATGCACATCACTCCTACATGGTCCAGGTACACATGAGGAGGATGACCCCATTGTACACAAAACACTACCGGTCCCTCTATGGTTACCCCATTTACCTTTATCATGATGATGATGTTGCACATTGCAGGAGTACTGTTCACACATAATGATTGGACAGGTACTGTTCTGTTAATGTACATTACATGCACAGAGTGATGTATAAGGCCAATGTACAACTATTTGCATATATGACTGATACATGTCTGTCTGAGGGAGTCTTGTGATCACACAGAGCAACACCACTACATAATACAGGCATCGCTGGTGTTTCCCATTTCATTCATTTGTAATGCTTTGTTGCCACATGGCATGTCCCTGATACATCTCTATATATGTATGTACCTATATGCTGGACATAAACACTCACATGTACATCTACATGATGGGATACATTCCTATACTGTTGAATGACTGCGCTGTATGATATCCTCTGGTTACAGCCTCTTATGCTCAATTAGCCTCTACATTGCTTAACCAATGCAATACTCGCATACTGGTAGCCAAACACGCTGACACCCACTCGATCCCGCACTTGTTAATGCACCGGCATTGGTGTTTGCATCTGTCACTCAAACCCCTGGGTGTGAGCAAGGACCACAATATCACCCTGTGATGCATATTACATCGTACTACATGACTCCAGTATTGGGACTGGCCACCCATTAGGCAATGGCATCGCGTTCGACTGTACAGAATCAGCGGCCTGTCCAGTGACACAATCATATTTCTGTGCACTTCATACAATGTGCTCCCACCTTGTGATGCCTATTACATTGGAATACATGAATACAGTATCAAAAACAGCTGCCTATTAGGCGACGGCATGGCTGTATGGAATCAGCGGCCTGTCTGTAGAATCATTCATATTTGTGTGTTCCTCTTAGGCATACCTTGTGATGCCTATCACATAAGACTACATGACTACACAGTATCAGGAATGGCTGCCCATTAGGCAACCACATGGCGTTCGACTGTACGGAATTAGCAGCCTGTCCGGTGAATCATTCAAAATTGTGTGTTCCTCTAACAATCTGCTCCCAGCTTGTAATGCCTATCACATCTGACTACATGATTACAGTATCGGGAATGGCTGCCCATTAGGCGACGGCATGGCGTTCAACTGTACGGAATCAGCGGCCTGTCCAGTAGAAAGGGGTGTACTTCACTGATTTGCCTAAATAAAAGGTTACTCTTGTAGCATTATAGTTGCTTATACTGTTACCTATAACATTTAGGTGTTTCAGAGGAACATAATTGTTTTATGCTACTACTACAGACAATATAGGTAGTCTTTGCCCTAAATCACAGGACATTTGCCTTAATTACAGTTATTATGCAGGACACAACTGCCCACAGGGGAATGTCCCTCGCAAAGGTGGACAGGTGGTAACCCCAAACCTATTATTCTATCAACTTTCTAAGGTAGTCGGTGGAACATGCGCTTTCTCTCACTATCAGACCTCTCATACGAATGGGAAAGAATAAACACTGAATCAGCGACACTACATAACGACCTCAGGGACACATTTAGAAGGTTGGTGCTATTAACTTGACAAACTGACGGACACACAGCACATATGTATTCATGCACATTGTCTGAGGTGCATCCAGTTTATGACTCTTACATGTTGTCATAATTCATTACGTGCATTCCAACACCTTTCCTCCTAATATCAGTAGTTCCTAGGATGGTTTAGTTGGGACTGTGTTAAGATTCTGATTCGTAATCATGGACGTCCCTGGTAAACGGGGACAGTTCAATGATATGGTCCCTATGTATTTCCCCAATGGTTTATGGACTGTCCAGTAGATGTGCTCTTACAGATTGGGAGGTATGGGCATCGGCTATACCCACATCGGAATATTACTTACACCTATGGGGCGGTCCTAATACGTGTCTGCCAGCCAACACCTGCATGCCTAGCCCCATAATCGCATACCCATAGTTCCACCACCTGCCACTACTCTACAGCACTCATCCTTACTGTGAGCGCAGGTGGACGCAGGTAGGATATGAACACAACCCCACACACTGCCCACTCTCCCCATGTCGGGACACATGTCGTACGTTGTGTTAACCCATGTGTTATCAGGCTTGCACAACCTACTGTTCCATGTACAGCTACATCCTGGTCATAATTGGGTTCCCCCATTGGCTGAATGTACCAAATTTTTGGTGTCCCTCAAGGGACATCGCTGTCCATGTTTAAAGTGTAGACTTTGTAGATCTCTCCCACTGGTAGTTTCCTGCTAGAGGTCTGGGAAGCAGTGTTGTATTTACCTTTACTGCATGTCTGTATGTCTCACCGGCCTAGCTGGGGGGGTGGTACGTAGATGTTTATTGAGTGGACCTCCCACCAACATATGCCCAGTCTAAACATGTTACCCGTAACTGCTGTAACATAACCTAGGTATATACATGTGCATATTTACTGTAACACATATATATATATATATATATATATATATATATATATATATGTATATATATATATTTACATTAATATATACAGACATATCTGCATATGTATTCATACATGTATATTCATATCTTGCTGTTATATATATATATATATATATATATATATATATATATATCAGTGTGACAATACATTCCCCGCTCATAGGCATTTACACATGCGTAATGGTGTTTATAAGCATCACCAGCATACTAGTGCCTTATTCATTATAACACCGACACACTCCAGTTATCTTGTAATCGGTATGTAGCATGTTATACAGAGAACAGATGTCGCTATATGTTCATGTACAGATTACCGATGGTAATTGGAATGTGATACTGTGATCCGATCCATCCCTCTTCTGCCCAGCCTATTATTCCATGTACTGTTGATGTTTGTATGGGCACATTCCTGTTATTTATGTCAACAAATGGAATGCATGTGTTACAGAACTTGTACTTCAACATATATTGTTGTCTGCATGTGAGTATGCATATATACCTATTACGACCTATCTGACCTCCACGGGGTGGTCCATTAGAACCGGCCCATCCAACCCTGGCATGCCTGGATCCATAATTGCATACCCATAGTTCCTCCACCCCACCTGTGTTAAATTTACACGCGTAACATCCATTATTTGCTTATTATCGCAGCCATGACACACCTTTACACATTTCCCTCTCCAGAGCTTTTGGGGCCCTACACACATTCTGTCCCACCTCATGTATTCACAGGGTCTCCTGCCATGTATATTTGCACATATGTGCCTTTCCTGGGGTTATGGAATATGGCTATTTGTGCTTTCCAATTTTTGGAGGTCCCAGCACGGGACTACATTCCGTCTGTGTGTAAAGTAGACAACATTTCAACGATGTTACTCCCACTGGTAAAACCCTGCCTGTGGTATGAGTAGCAGTGCTCTGCTCACTCCTGGGCAGCTTTTTATGACATACACTGAAAGCACTTTATAATACCAACATTGCTCTTGATTCCTTTCACATCCCTTGTGTATGCTTTACTGTTACAATGTCCATTCTTTATATATATATATATATCTATATATATATATATATATATATATATATATATATATATATATATATATATATATATATATATATATATATATATATATATACACATATATGTGTGTGTGTGTGTGTGTGTGTGTGTGTGTGTGTGTGTATATATATATATATATATATATATGTATATATATATGTGTGTATATATATATATATATATATATATATATATATATATATATATATATATTACATCTGTACATACAAACATACATTTCCTAGGCTGGGAGCTGCTTACACCAGCAGGCACTGCCTATGCTTACTGTGCATTACATATGTTTACTGTCACTTATTTGTGCTTATTTGTACCTTATACATTATGACAATACCACTTTGATTGAAAGGATCTGGTTAATAGTCCCATGCGATACACACATTCACCTTTACATGTTTAAATGTCGGCTTTACAGCATAGCAACATTCATTCCACAAGAAAAATGATATGTGCTATTGTCAACCTTGAACTGTGAATGCCTTTTCGTTAGGCGGATACTCTAACCACTACACTATTGGTGTTCTGCCTCATTTATATGTATACCCATAGTGCATAGTTACCCGAACACACGCCTCATCAATTCACTTACACAGAAGGCATCCATTTACCTGTTGGGAAAAATGCACTACTACACATGCGCCATTCCCTGTTCCCTACTACTCTTGACTCATAACGCATGTTGACTCACTCCGAGGATATTCAGACCTCCAAAGCCTATAGTCCTGGCACATACGTGTGTTCGATTGTCAGGGTGTTCATATGGTCTTATGGTTTAGGCTTGTCCGACTGGGGATCGGGACTGCCCTGTACCTAGTTGAAAGTCAGACTTAGCAAGGGGAGATCGTTCGTTCCACATTTAGCGTCCTACCTGTGGTTGGGGATGCAGGGGTGTGCTCACCTATGGCCATCCTGATATATAACACCACTAACTATTATGGGGATTTCCTATATTGTTACCATGTTCACTCTTCATATCTATGTATGTATGTATGTATATATATATATATATATATATATATATATATATATATATATGTGTGTGTGTGTATATTGGTCTGTACATACACATGCATATACACCTACATGCTCATTTACATTTCCCATACCGTTGAATCACCGCCACCTACCGTCGCTCATACATGCTTGCATACCCACTTACATCTCGGGTTGCCACCTTTTCATACGGCCAAAGCGGGGCATTTCAAGACACACATCAGATTTTACAGGCCGACACATACCCACGGTCAGTACAAAGGTTAGAACTTTACTTATTTGCCTAAATGAAAGCTTATTCTTGTAGCGGTTTGTTTGCTTAATCTGTTTCTTGTAACTTTGAGTATTTTACATAAATAACTGTTTTATGTACTGTTACGTGAAATATGGGACATATTTCCTACAATCACAGGACATTTGCCATTGTATTATATTTGGTCTGGACACAACTGCCCAAAAAGGGACTGTCCCTCACAAGGTGGGGCAGGTGGTAACCCTACTTATGTCTGCTTTTCAGCACCTTAAGCAACCTATATATCGACTGCCACTATGCGAATGTGTAAGATATATATTCCCGTTATTGCACGTGGGGAGATGTGCATCATGGTCAGGTGTTTAATCCCAGGTCGTAGGTTCTGCAGAACCGGCTGGAGGCTGAGCAGTCTTGTGGACAACTACTGCTCATACAACTTGTGTCCAGATGTATACAGGACTGGACATTGTGTCGTGACACCAAGTCTAATGTTTAGAACAGATACATATCCCATGAGGGATATCCAAAAATTGTGGGGACTGATGGCCATCTTTGCTTTACGACTGTAAGGTAGGGTTATACATGTAAGGGATACATGGTTTGCAATCCTAAGACTGCCTAGGGTGAGACTGCCTACTAGATATGGGTAGGGGTCACTATGTGCAGATATGGCCATGCCTATCTAGCAGCCCAAGTATGGCTGGTTTTGGTGGACGTTCAGGAAGGGGGTGTGGTATGCTGTGAAGGGGATGATGGGTATTCAGTTATGTATCCAGGTGTGTTGAGGTTGGATGGCTCAGTTCAGGCCAGACCATTATGTGGGTATGTGCTGGTAACGTTTCTGTACATGTGCATTGCACATTTTAATGTTCACATGTTTATGGGATTGTATTGTGGATGTGTATATTTGTTCTTTGGTTATCTTCCTGATTCACTCACTGCTCCCTCGTAGACCTCCAGTTCACCTATTGTGCATCCAACCCAGTCTTCCCTTGGCGAATTATTACATTACCTGTCAACCCCAACCCCCATATTCCACAAACAACATTCATCCCTTCTCTAGTTGATGGCCCATGGCACAGTCAACAGAACACATTGCGTACACTACACATCTCTAGGATCAATGTGGTTGTGAGGTCTACACTAACATTTCAGATCATCCACATGCTGTACTTCACGCACATAGGTACTCACAAATACTTATCTTTTATGACATGGTAGGTAGACCCGGGTAATACCCGTTCATCTATGGACCATCCTGACAAGGACGATTTGGACTGTGAATGGGAAGATATTGGGCGAATGCTCTGACCATTGGTAGGGTTGCCACCATTTCATATGACCTGGATGGGACATTTTCGGGACACACATCAGAGTTTACAGGCCAACACATACCCACGATCAGTACAAAGGATAGTACATTAGTTTCATGCCTACATATAAGCTTTTATTGTTGTAGCAGTGTAGTTGTTTATTCTGTTTCATTTACTTGCTTATTCTGTTTCTTGTAACATTTAGGTGTTTTATATATGGACATACGTACTGTATGGGACTATTGCATAACATATGGGACATAATTATGTCCTACTATCGCAGGACATTTCACATTTATTATGATTTTGGTATGGACACACCTGCCTAGAGGGGGACTGTCCCTCACCATGTAGGACAGGTGGTAACCCAAACTGTTGGGCTAGGCTTGGCAATTGGCAGAGAGCTAACACGATACATTTTGCTTCCACTTGGTATAACTAGCGACACTACAATGGAATACGGGCACAGGGTTTTAAATATCTTTGTTCGAGGGACGGGGACTCAATATTCAGCTACGTGCCTTTGTGTTTACTTCTTATTGTGGTGTTCGCAATGATGTCTTGTATGCTTTGCATACATTTCGGTATCCAAGGACACTGACACGAGTGATTAATATTAGAGGCAGGCTGTACTAGTCAGCATTTTAGGTTGCACATATGCAGCCGACATGTTCACGCCTCCATGCAGTGCTTGGACATGCCCCCTGCACTCGTACACATTTCCTATGCACGTGGCCATTACTGCAGATAACGCCGTCCTTGCACCGAGCTTTAAGAATCCTGGGGAGGGTCTTTAATTAATTTTTTAAATATTACTTTGATTTGTGATTTCTCTGGTCAATCTTTTAATAGTTTCAGGAACGAATAAATGTCATTATTCAGATGTTTTTAGAAAGATTTTATATGGCATCACTGTTAAAAAATACTGCTAACAAAATTATTATAAAGATAGTTATCCTTTCTAAGCCTATTTTATCATGCATAACTGTAACAATGAACAACATTTTAGATCAGCACCAGAATTTAGATCAGATCAGAATAATCGATCAGCTGTTAAACAAAGTACTATTAAAATAAAAATAGTTTTAGTTTACATTTGACGGTTGACAGTTGGAACATACTGCAGATTATTAAAGAAAATTGGAAGGTGCTGAAGGGGAACACAGAATTAAATACTGTATTTATTTGTTTTATTTATTTATTTTACATTTGTTTACTGGGAAAGTCTGACTGGGATAAGACCCATTTTCAGTGGAGGCCTGGGGAGAAAAGCTCCACATACATATTGTACACAACTTATAAAAGAAATTATGCAAAAAATATACAAGACGTAACAGTACACCAGAAATTAAATTATATGCTATTATAGCTATATTTAATGAAGGGCTGCAATTTGTCTACAAGAAATCCTTTAGTTTAAAGGAATTGTTGCAGACAGACAGTACAACTGTTAACACTAACATTACTGAAAAGACTAATTGAACATGATTTTGAACTGCATTGCAGGTTTATTTTAGAGGGACCTTATGTTTGGCACACATAATGAGAACCATTAAAATTGATTCTTATTATAACTGTAACACTAGTGGATTAGTTTACATTAGTTTATGCTCAAAATGTGAAGCCTTTTACATAGGCATGGCTACTTGTTCATTAGCTAAGAGAATCAAGGAACATGTATATGCTGAAAATAATTCACTATATAGACATTCTAAGTTCTGCAAAGGACATAATAAGTTTTATTTTTGGGGTCTATATCATAACATCGAAGAGTCAAAACTTTGAATGTTACAACATCGAACCCAAAACCATGAAAGGTGAAAACCTCGAAGACTGAGAACAGCGATATTTTTTTTTTTTTTTTTCTCCCTGGAAAAAGAATTGCTGTTTCAGTACAAAACACGAAACACATGAACACTACAAACTATTTCTAATGTGGGGGGCTGTGCCCCCCTACTTAAATATACCAACTCCGAGATCGCACCATAGTGGAGGAAATAGCGAAGCCGTGGAAACGGCCCACAGAATTCTTTTCCTGGGAAATAATTCAATGTTCCGCGGCTTTGAAATTTTCAGTCTTCGATCTTTCAAGTTCGAGGTTTCGGTATTTGAATTTTTCAGCATTCAATGTTTAGATATACACCCTTATTTTTGTGTGTTGCAATATTTGCCTTTGGATTTTAGATGTGGTGACTATAAATACAGGTTAGAAATGAGGGAGAATGGTTGCAACTGAAGGGGGTCATCATTACCAGCCCACCTACTCAGTTAACAAAGATAGACAGATGGGTAGGTGGATAGACAGATAGATAGACAGACACACAGATAGAAAGATGGATAGGTAAGATAAGATAAACATAGAAAGGTCAAAGATAAACAACAATTGAATATGTAGAAAGATGAACTTTTGCAATGAAGATGCAACATTTCTACTGCATCTCTCCAGGACCTTCTGTACCATTATGGCAAAGGATAGTACCTAAAACAAGAGGCTAAATAAATGTTGGGATCTTCCAGAGTAAAAATGCACAAGAAGGAACATCATATCCTGCAGGAGAAGAAAACAAATTCACCTGGAGAGTCATTTTTAGGAGGGTAGTCTTGTGGGGAGGGTAGGGAGATCAAGGCCTGGTCTCTGATGCCATGGTTGGAAAGGACAGGGAACAAACCTTTATGATCATGGAAGCCACTACGAAGGACAGGAGGGTGAATGCCACGATCCAAGAATGGACTAATTACATGACTGTGGGATGGATGGAGCTGGGTCATGGAAGAATGTGAAAAACATCTTTAGATAAGAGGTACCGAAAGTACTATTCAGGGGTGGCATTCATCCATGGGAAGGGTAACGACACAGTAGATTAAATTCTGGGGTGAATGAGTTATCAAATAGCTGATGCAGAGCTCATGGCTTTAGCATCATTACAGACTATAAATGTACGTTGCAGGTTTATATGGGCATAATGGTTATATCAATCTTACGGAAAATTTACAATCTTAATGAACAGGTTTAAGCATTTTAATAACATACAATTAAACTAGCCAAGGGAGAAAGCATAGAAAACTACCAGGCAAATTCTAACCTCTCCACTCAAAATGTAAAGAATAAGACCTAGATCAGAATATCTTCACTGTTAAACGATAGCATATAAATGGATTAAACAAGATGCAACAAGACAAATGGAAAGCAATTCATTCCATAGATTATAGGTTCATAGATTAGTACTAGGCTAACTGCCCCTCTGGGCCATTTTAAGCCTAGCCAAGTACCCCGTGTGAGAATTGAACCCTGCACATTTTGTCTGTAGGGTGAACACCTTAACCATTATGCCAACTCCCTCCCCCATTGGCCATAGTTTAGGCAAAACAATGCTTAATATAGTGGCTGAAAGATAAAAATAAAATGTAGACACTTCGGGCAAAACAGAATCATGTTACATGACAGTAGAGTAGCTGTAATGTGCATATACCAGGGTACATTACTCATGGGACTAACAGAGTGACCAGAACAGAATCATCTTACATGACAGTAGAGTGAATGTAATGTGCATATACCAGGGTACATTACTCATGGGATTAACAAAGTGACCAGAACAGGGGGATTACAGCCTGCGTGTAGGAGAAGGAATCAAAGCACCAAAATAAACCAATAAATAAATAACGAGGATTTATGGAACAGATGCTGGAGGCTGAAAACAGCAAAATGGTCCATGCAGGGGTTTTATAACGAACATCTCCATAGCTAAAGGAAAAATAAAATGGCAAGGAGATAAGT